>NW_027412022.1:0-247823 GCF_047663935.1 Musca autumnalis
AAAGTCATGCTCGGTGAACTTTTGTATGGGAAAAGTCATCTCCGGTGAACTTTTGTATGGGAAAAGTCATCTCCGATGAACTTTTGTATTGGGAAAGTCATGCCCGGTGAACTTTTGTATGGGAAAAGTCATCTCCGGTGAACTTTTGTATGGGAAAAGTCATCTCCGGTGAACTTTTGTATTGGGAAAGTCATGCCCGGTGAACTTTTGCATTCAACTCCGGTGAACTTGTGGCAAAGTCATGCCCGGTGAACTTTTGTATTGGGAAAGTCATGCCCGGTGAACTTTTGTATTGGGAAAGTCATCTTCGGTGAGCTTTTGTATGGGAAAAGTCATCTCCGGTGAACTTTTGTATTGAGAAGGTCATCTCCGGTGAACTTTTGTATTGGAAAAGTCATCTCCGGTGAACTTTTGTATGGGAAAAGTCATTTCCGGTGAACTTTTGTATTGGCAAAGTCATCTCCGGTAAACTTTTGTATTGGGAAAGTCATCTCCGGTGAACTTTTGTATGGGAAAAGTCATCTCCGGTGAACTTTTGTATTGGGAAGGTCATCTCCGGTGAACTTTTGTAGGGGAAAAGTCTTCTCCGGTGAACTTTTGTATTGGGAAGGTCATCTCCGGTGAACTTTTGTATTGGGAAAGTCATGCCCGGTGAACTTTTGTATTGGCAAAGTCATCTCCGGGAACTTTTGTATTGGCAAAGTCATCTCCGGTGAACTTTTGTATTGGGAAAGTCATGCCCGGTGAACTTTTGTATTGAGAAAGTCATCTCCGGTGAACTTTTGTATGGGAAAAGTCAACTCCGTTGAACTTTTGTATTGGCAAAGTCATCTCCGGTGAACTTTTGTATTGGGAAAGTCATGCCCGGTGAACTTTTGTATTTGGAAAGTCATGCCCGGTAAACTTTTCTATTGGGAGATTCATGCCCGGTGAACTTTTGTATGGGAAAAGTCATGCCCGGTGAACTTTTGTATTGGGAAGGTCATCTCCGGTGAACTTTTGTATTGGGAAAGTCATCTCCGGTGAACTTTTGTATTGGGAAAGTCATGCCCGGTGAACTTTTGTATTGGGAAAGTCATGCCCGGTGAACTTTTGTATTGGGAAAGTCATCTCCGATGAACTTTTGTATTGGGTAAGTCATGCCCGGTGAACTTTTGTATTGGAAAGTCATCTCCGTTGAACTTTTGTATTGGCAAAGTCAACTCCGGTGAACTTTTGTATGGGAAAAGTCATGCCCGGTGAATTTTGTACTGGGAAAGTCATGCCGGGTGAACATTTGTATTGGGAAAGTCATGCCCGGTGAACTTTTGTATTGGGAAAGTCATGCCCGGTGAACTTTTGTATGGGAAAATTCATCTCCGGTGAACTTTTGTATGGGAAAAGTCATCTTCGGTGAACTTTTGTATGGGAAAAGTCATCTCCGGTGAACTTTTGTATTGGGAAAGTCATGCCCGGCGAACTTTTGTATTGGCAAAGTCATCTCCGGGAACTTTTGTATTGGCAAAGTCATCTCCGGTGACTTTTGTGTTGGGAAAGTCATGCCCGGTGAACTTTTGTATTGGGAAAGTCATCCCCGGTGAACTTTTGTATTGGGAAAGTCATATCCGGTGAACTTTTGTATGGGATAAGTCATCTCCGGTGAACTTTTGTATTGGGAAAGTCATCTCCGGTGAACTTTTGTATTGGGAAAGTCATCTCCGGTGAACTTTTGTATGGGAAAAGTCATCTCCGGTGAACCTTTGTATTGGCAAAGTCATCTCCGGTGAACTTTTGTATTGGGAAAGTCATGCCCGGTGAACTTTTGTATTGGGAAAGTCATGCCCGGTGAACTGTTGTATTGGGAAAGTCATGCCCGGTGAACTTTTGTATGGGAAAAGTCATCTCCGGTGAACTTTTGTATTGGGAAAGTCATGTCCGGTGATCTTTTGTATTGGGAAAGTCATGCCCGGTGAACTTTTGTATTGGAAAAGTCATGTCCGGTGAACTTTTGTATTGGGAAAGTCATGCCTGGTGAACTTTTGTAGTGGGAACGTCATCTCCGGTGAACTTTTGTATGGGAAAAGTCATCTCCGGTGAACTTTTGTATTGGCAAAGTCATCTCCGGTGAACTTTTGTATTGGGAAAGTCATGCCCGGTGAACTTTTGTATGGGAAAAGTCATCTCCGGTGAACTTTTGTATGGGAAAAGTCATGCCCGGTGAACTTTTGTATTGGCAAAGTCATCTCCGTTAAACTTTTGTATTGGGAAAGTCAGCTCCGGTGAACTTTTGTATTGGCAAAGTCACCTCTGGTGAACTTTTGTATGGGAAAAGTCATCTCCGGTGAACTTTTGTATTGGGAAAGTCATCTCCGGTGAAATTTTGTATGGGAAAAGTCATGCCCGGTGAACTTTTGTATTGGGAAAGTCATCTCCGGTGAACTTTTGTATTGGGAAAGTCATCTCCGGTGAACTTTTGTATTGGGAAAGTCATGCCCGGTGAACTTTTGTATTGGGAAAGTCATCTCCGGTGAACTTTTGTATGGGAAAAGTCATCTCCGGTGAACTTTTGTATGGGAAAAGTCATCTCCGGTGAAATGTTGTATTGGGAAAGTCATGCCCGGTGAACTTTTGTATTGGGAAAGTCATGCCCGGTGAACTTTTGTATGGGAAAAGTCATGCCCGGTGAACTTTTGTATTGGCAAAGTCATATCCGGTGAACTTTTGTATTGGGAAAGTCATGCCCGGTGAACTTTTGTATTGGGAAAGTCATGCCCGGTGAACTTTTGTATTGGGAAAGTCATGCCCAGTGAACTTTTGTTTTGGGAAAGTCATGCGCGGTGAACTTTTGTATGGGAAAAGTCATCTCCGGTGAACTTTTGTATTGGGAAGGTCATCTCCGGTGAACTTTTGTATTGGGAAAGTCATCTCCGGTGAACTTTTGTATGGGAAAAGTCATCTCCGATGAACTTTTGTATGGGAAAAGTCATCTCCGGTGAACTTTTGTATGGGAAAAGTCATCTCCGGTGAAATGTTGTATTGGGAAAGTCATGCCCGGTGAACTTTTGTATTGGGAAAGTCATGCCCGGTGAACTTTTGTATGGGAAAAGTTATGCCCGGTGAACTTTTGTATTGGCAAAGTCATATCCAGTGAACTTTTGTATTGGGAAAGTCATGCCCGGTGAACTTTTGTATTGGGAAAGTCATGCTCGGTGAACTTTTGTATTGGGAAAGTCATGCCCAGTGAACTTTTGTATTAAGAAAGTCATGCTCGGTGAAATTTTGTATGGGAAAAGTCATCTCCGGTGAACTTTTGTATGGGAAAAGTCATCTCCGATGGAATTTTGTATTGGGAAAGTCATGCCCGGTGAACTTTTGTATGGGAAAAGTCATCACCGGTGAACTTTTGTATGGGAAAAGTCATCTCCGGTGAACTTTTGTATTGGGAAAGTCATGCCCGGTGAACTTTTGTATTGGCAAAGTCATGCCCGGTGAACTTTTGTATTGGGAAAGTCATGTCCGGTGATCTTTTGTATTGGGAAAGTCATGACCGGTGAACTTTTGTATGGGAAAAGTCATCTCCGGTGAACTTTTGTATTGGAAAAGTCATCTCCGGTGAACTTTTGTATGGGAAAAGTCATCTCCGGTGAACTTTTGTATTGGCAAAGTCATCTCCGGTGAACTTTTGTATTGGGAAAGTCATGCCCGGTGAACTTTTGTATGGGAAAAGTCATCTCCGGTGAACTTTTGTATGGGAAAAGTCATGCCCGGTGAACTTTTGTATTGGCAAAGTCATCTCCGTTAAACTTTTGTATTGGGAAAGTCAGCTCCGGTGAACTTTTGTATTGGCAAAGTCACCTCTGGTGAACTTTTGTATGGGAAAAGTCATCTCCGGTGAACTTTTGTATTGGGAAAGTCATCTCCGGTGAAATTTTGTATGGGAAAAGTCATGCCCGGTGAACTTTTGTATTGGGAAAGTCATCTCCGGTGAACTTTTGTATTGGGAAAGTCATCTCCGGTGAACTTTTGTATTGGGAAAGTCATGCCCGGTGAACTTTTGTATTGGGAAAGTCATCTCCGGTGAACTTTTGTATGGGAAAAGTCATCTCCGGTGAACTTTTGTTTGGGAAAAGTCATCTCCGGTGAAATGTTGTATTGGGAAAGTCATGCCCGGTGAACTTTTGTATTGGGAAAGTCATGCCCGGTGAACTTTTGTATGGGAAAAGTCATGCCCGGTGAACTTTTGTATTGGCAAAGTCATATCCGGTGAACTTTTGTATTGGGAAAGTCATGCCCGGTGAACTTTTGTATTGGGAAAGTCATGCCCGGTGAACTTTTGTATTGGGAAAGTCATGCCCAGTGAACTTTTGTATTGGGAAAGTCATGCTCGGTGAACTTTTGTATGGGAAAAGTCATTTCCTGTGAACTTTTGTATTGGGAAAGTCATCTCCGGTGAACTTATGTATTGGGAAAGTCATGCCCGGTGAACTTTTGTATTGGGAAAGTCATCTCCGGTGAACTTTTGTATGGGAAAAGTCATCTCCGGTGAACTTTTGTATGGGAAAAGTCATCTCCGGTGAAATGTTGTATTGGGAAAGTCATGCCCGGTGAACTTTTGTATTGGGAAAGTCATGCCCGGTGAACTTTTGTATGGGAAAAGTTATGCCCGGTGAACTTTTGTATTGGCAAAGTCATATCCGGTGAACTTTTGTATTGGGAAAGTCATGCCCGGTGAACTTTTGTATTGGGAAAGTCATGCTCGGTGAACTTTTGTATTGGGAAAGTCATGCCCAGTGAACTTTTGTATTAAGAAAGTCATGCTCGGTGAACTTTTGTATGGGAAAAGTCATCTCCGGTGAACTTTTGTATGGGAAAAGTCATCTCCGATGGACTTTTGTATTGGGAAAATCATGCCCGGTGAACTTTTGTATGGGAAAAGTCATCACCGGTGAACTTTTGTATGGGAAAAGTCATCTCCGGTGAACTTTTGTATTGGGAAAGTCATGCCCGGTGAACTTTTGTATTCAACTCCGGTGAACTTTTGTATTGGCAAAGTCATGCCCGGTGAACTTTTGTATTGGGAAACTCATGCCCGGTGAACTTTTGTATTGGGAAAGTCATCTTCGGTGAGCTTTTGTATGGGAAAAGTCATCTCCGGTAAACTTTTGTATTCAGAAGGTCATCTCCGGTGAACTTTTGTATTGGAAAAGTCATCTCCGGTGAACTTTTGTATGGGAAAAGTCATTTCCGGTGAACTTTTGTATTGGCAAAGTCATCTCCGGTAAACTTTTGTATTGGGAAAGTCATCTCCGGTGAACTTTTATATGGGAAAAGTCATCTCCGGTGAACTTTTGTATTGGGAAGGTCATCTCCGGTGAACTTTTGTATTGGGAAAGTCATCTCCGGTGAACTTTTGTATGGGAAAAGTCATCTCCGATGAACTTTTGTATTGGGAAAGTCATGCCCGGTGAACTTTTGTATGGGAAAAGTCATCATCGGTGAACTTGTGTATGGGAAAAGTCATCTCCGGTGAACTTTTGTATTGGGAAAGTCATGCCCGGTGAACTTTTGTATTCAACTCCGGTGAACTTTTGTATTGGCAAAGTCATGCCCGGTGAACTTTTGTATTGGGAAAGTCATGCCCGGTGAACTTTTGTATTGGGAAAGTCATCTTCGGTGAGCTTTTGTATGGGAAAAGTCATCTCCGGTAAACTTTTGTATCGAGAAGGTCATCTCCGGTGAACTTTTGTATTGGAAAAGTCATCTCCGGTGAACTTTTGTATGGGAAAAGTCATTTCCGGTGAACTTTTGTATTGGCAAAGTCATCTCCGGTAAACTTTTGTATTGGGAAAGTCATCTCCGGTGAACTTTTGTATGGGAAAAGTCATCTCCGGTGAACTTTTGTATTGGGAAGGTCATCTCCGGTGAACTTTTGTATTGGGAAAGTCATCTCCGGTGAACTTTTGTATTGGGAAAGTCATCTCCGGTGAACTTTTGTATTGGGAAAGTTATGCCCGATGAACTGTTGTATTGGGAAAGTCATCTCCGGTGAACTTTTGTAGGGGAAAAGTCATCTCCGGTGAACTTTTGTATTGGGAAGGTCATCTCCGGTGAACTTTTGTATTGGGAAAGTCATCTCCGGTGAACTTTTGTATTGGGAAAAGTCATCTCCGGTGAACTTTTAGTCATCTCCGGTGAACTTTTGTATTGGGAAAGTGATCTCCGGTGAACTTTTGTATTGGCAAAGTCATCTCCGGTGAACTTTTGTATGGGAAAAGTCATCTCCTGTGAACTTTTGTGTTGGGAAAGTCATGCCCGGTGAACTTTTGTATTGGGAAAGTCATGCCCGGTGAACTCTTGTATTGGGAAAGTCATCTCCGGTGAACTTTTGTATGGGAAAAGTCATCTCCGGTGAACTTTTGTATGGGAAAAGTCATCTGCGGTGAACTTTTGTATTGGGAAAGTCATCTACGGTGAACTTTTGTATTGGGAAAGTCATCTCCGGTGAACTTTTGTATTGGTAGAGTCATGCCCGGTGAACTTTTGTATTGGCAAAGTCATCTCCGGTGAACTTTTGTATGGGAATAGTCATCTCCCGTGAACTTTTGTATTGGGAAAGTCATCTCTGGTGAACTTTTGTACTGGGAAGGTCATCTCCGGTGAACTTTTGTATTGGGAAAGTCATCTCCGGTGAACTTTTTTATTGGGAAAGTCATCTCCGGTGAACTTTTGTATTTGGATACTCATGCCCGGTGAACTTTTATATTGGGAAAGTCATGCCCGGTGAACTTTTGTATTGGGATAGTCATCTCCGGTGAACTTTTGTATGAGAATAGTCATCTCCCGTGAACTTTTGTATTGGGAAGGTCATCTCCGGTTAACTTTTGTATTGGGAAAAGTCATCTCCGGTGAACTTTTGTATTGGCAAAGTCATCTCCGGTGAACCTTTGTATTGGGAAAGTCATCTCCGGCGAACTTTTGTATTGGCAAAGTCATCTCCGGTGAACTTTTGTATTGGGAAAGTCATCTCCGGTGAACTTTTGTATGGGAAAAGTCATCTCCGGTGAACTTTTGTATTGGCAAAGTCATCTCCGGTGAACTTTTTTATTGGGAAAGTCATGCCCGGTGAACTTTTGTATTTGGAAAGTCATGCCCGGTAAACTTTTCTATTGGGAAATTCATGCCCGGTGAACTTTTGTATGGGAAAAGTCATGCCCGGTGAACTTTTGTATTGGGAAAGTCATCTCCGTTGAACTTTTGTATTGGCAAAGTCATCTCCGGTGAACTTTTGTATTGGCAAAGTCATCTCCGGTGAACTTTTGAATGGGAAAGTCATGCCCGGCGAATTTTGTACTGGGAAAGTCGTGCCCGGTGAACATTTGCATTGGGAAAGTCATGCCCGGTGAACTTTTGTATTGGGAAAGTCATGCCCGGTGAACTTTTCTATGGGAAAATTTATCTCCGGTGAACTTTTGTATTGGGAAAGTCATGCCCGGTGAACTTTTGTATGGGAAAAGTCATCTTCGGTGAACTTTTGTATGGGAAAAGTCATCTCCGGTGAACTTTTGTATTGGGAAAGTCATGCGCGGTGAACTTTTGTATTGGCAAAGTCATCTCCGGGAACTTTTGTATTGGCAAAGTCATCTCCGGTGAACTTTTGTATTGGGAAAGACATGCCCGGTGAACTTTTGTATTGGGAAAGTCATCCCCGGTGAACTTTTGTACTGGGAAAGTCATCTCCGGTGAACTTTTGTATGGGAAAAGTCATCTCCGGTGAACTTTTGTATTGGCAAAGTCATCTCCGGTGAACTTTTGTATTGGGAAAGTCATGCCCGGTGAACTTTTGTATTGGGAAAGTCATGCCCGGTGAACTTTTGTATTTGGAAAGTCATGCCCGGTAAACTTTTGTATTGGGAAAGTCATGCCCGGTGAACTTTTGTATTGGGAAAGTCATCTCCGATGAACTTTTGTATTGGGAAAGTCATCTCCGGTGAACTTTTGTATTGGGAAAGTCATGCCCGGTGAACTTTTGTATTGGGAAAGTCATCTCCGATGAACTTTTGTATAGAGAAAGTCATGCCCGGTGAACTTTTGTATTGGGAAAGTCATCTCCGTTGAACTTTTGTATTGGCAAAGTCATCTCCGGTGAACTTTTGTATGGGAAAAGTCATGCCCGGTGAATTTTGTACTGGGAAAGTCATGCCCGGTGAACATATGTATTGGGAAAGTCATGCCCGGTGAACTTTTGTATTGGGAAAGTCATGCCCGGTGAACTTTTGTATGGGAAAATTGATCTCCGGTGAACTTTTGTATTGGGAAAGTCATCTCCGGTGAACTTTTGTATGGGAAAAGTCATCTCCGGTGAACTTTTGTATTGGGAAAGTCATGCCCGGTGAACTTTTGTATTGGCAAAGTCATCTCCGGGAACTTTTGTATTGGCAAAGTCATCTCCGGTGAACTTTTGTGTTGGGAAAGTCATGCCCGGTGAACTTTTGTATTGGGAAAGTCATCCCCGGTGAACTTTTGTATTGGGAAAGTCATCTCCGGTGAACTTTTGTATGGGATAAGTCATCTCCGGTGAACTTTTGTATTGGGAAAGTCATCTCCGGTTAACTTTTGTATTGGGAAAGTCATCTCCGGTGAACTTTTGTATGGGAAAGTCATGCCCGGTGAACTGTTGTATTGGGAAAGTCATGCCCGGTGAACTTTTGTATGGGAAAAGTCATCTCCGGTGAACTTTTGTATTGGGAAAGTCATGTTCGGTGATCTTTTGTATTGGGAAAGTCATGCCCGGTGAACTTTTGTATTGGAAAAGTCATGTCCGGTGAACTTTTGTATTGGGAAAGTCATGCCTGGTGAACTTTTGTAGTGGGAACGTCATCTCCGGTGAACTTTTGTATGGGAAAAGTCATCTCCGGTGAACTTTTGTATTGGCAAAGTCATCTCCGGTGAACTTTTGTATTGAGAAAGTCATGCCCGGTGAACTTTTGTATGGGAAAAGTCATCTCCGGTGAACTTTTGTATGGGAAAAGTCATGCCCGGTGAACTTTTGTATTGGCAAAGTCATCTCCGTTAAACTTTTGTATGGGAAAAGTCATGCCCGGTGAACTTTTGTATGGGAAAAGTTATCTCCGATGAACTTTTGTATTGGCAAAGTCATCTCCGGTGAACTTTTGTATTGGCAAAGTCACCACTGGTGAACTTTTGTATGGGAAAAGTCATCTCCGGTGAACTTTTGTATTGGGAAAGTCATCTCCGGTGAAATTTTGTATGGGAAAAAGTCATCTCCGGTGAACTTTTGTATGGGAAAAGTCATCTCCGGTGAACTTTTGTATTGGGAAAGTCATCTCCGGTGAACTTTTGTATTGGGAAAGTCATCTCCGGTGAACTTTTTTATGGGAAAAGTCATCTTCGGTGAACTTTTGTATGGGAAAAGTTATCTCCGGTGAAATGTTGTATTGGGAAAGTCATGCCCGGTGAACTTTTTTATTGGTAAAGTCATGCCCGGTGAACTTTTGTATTTGGAAAGTCATGCCCTGTAAACTTTTCTATTGGGAAATTCATGCCCGGTGAACTTTTGTATGGGAAAAGTCATGCCCGGTGAACTTTGGTATTGGGAAGGTCATCTCTGGTGAACTTTTGTATTGGCAAAGTCATCTCCGGTGAACTTTTGAATGGGAAAAGTCATGCCCGGCGAATTTTGTACTGGGAAAGTCGTGCCCGGTGAACATTTGTATTGGGAAAGTCATGCCCGGTGAACTTTTGTATTGGAAAAGTCATGCCCGGTGAACTTTTGTATGGGAAAATTCATCTCCGGTGAACTTTTGTATTGGGAAAGTCATGCCCGGTGAACTTTTGTATGGGAAAAGTCATCTCCGGTGAACTTTTGTATGGGAAAAGTCATCTCCGGTGAACTTTTGTATTGGGAAAGTCATGCCCGGTGATCTTTTGTATTGGCAAAGTCATCTCCGGGAACTTTTGTATTGGCAAAGTCATCTCCGGTGAACTTTTGTATTGGGAAAGTCATGCCCGGTGAACTTTTGTATTGGGAAAGTCATCTCCGGTGAACTTTTGTATGGGAAAAGTCATCTCCGCTGAACTTTTGTATTGGCAAAGTCATCTCCGGTGAACTTTTGTATTGGGAAAGTCATCTCCGGTGAACTTTTGTATTGGGAAAGTCATGCCCGGTGAACTTTTGTATTGGGAACGTCATCTCCGATGAACTTTTGTATTGGGAAAGTCATGCCCGGTGAACATTTGTATTGGGAAAGTCATCTCCGTTGAACTTTTGTATTGGCAAAGTCATCTCCGGTGAACTTTTGTATGGGAAAAGTCATGCCCGGTGAATTTTGTACTGGGAAAGTCATGCCCGGTGAACATATGTATTGGGAAAGTCATGCCCGGAGAACTTTTGTATTGGCAAAGTCATGCCCGGTGAACTTTTGTATGGGAAAAGTCATGCCCGGTGAATTTTGTACTGGGAAAGTCATGCCCGGTGAACATATGTATTGGGAAAGTCATGCCCGGAGAACTTTTGTATGGGAAAAGTCATGCCCGGAGAACTTTTGTATTGGGAAATTCATGCCCGGTGAACTTTTGTATTGGGAAGGTCATCTCCGGTGAACTTTTGTATTGGGAAAAGTCATCTCCGGTGAACTTTTGTATTGGGAAAAGTCATCTCCGGTGAACTTTTGTATAGGCAAAGTCATCTCCGGTGAACTTTTGTATTGGGAAAGTCATGCCCGGTGAACTTTTGTATTGGGAACGTCATCTCCGATGAACTTTTGTATTGGGAAAGTCATCTCCGTTGAACTTTTGTATTGGCAAAGTCATCTCCGGTGAACTTTTGTATGGGAAAAGTCATGCCCGGTGAATTTTGTACTGGGAAAGTCATGCCCGGTGAACATATGTATTGGGAAAGTCATGCCCGGAGAACTTTTGTATTGGGAAAGTCATGCCCGGTGAACTTTTGTATGGGAAAATTCATCTCCGGTGAACTTTTGTATGGGAAAAGTCATCTTCGGTGAAATTTTGTATGGGAAAAGTCATCTCCGGTGAACTTTTGTATTGGGAAAGTCATGCCCGGTGAACTTTTGTATTGGCAAAGTCATCTCCGGGAACTTTTGTATTGGCAAAGTCATCTCCGGTGAACTTTTGTGTTGGGAAAGTCATGCCCGGTGAACTTTTGTATTGGGAAAGTCATCCCCGGTGAACTTTTGTATTGGGAAAGTCATCTCCGGTGAACTTTTGTATGGGATAAGTCATCTCCGGTGAACTTTTGTATTGGGAAAGTCATGCTCGGTGAACTTTTGTATTGGGAAAGTCATGCCCGGTGAACTTTTGTATTGGGAAAGTCATGCCCAGTGAACTTTTGTATTGGGAAAGTCATGCTCGGTGAACTTTTGTATGGGAAAAAATCATCGCCTGTGAACTTTTGTATTGGGAAAGTCATCTCCGGTGAACTTTTGTATTGGAAAAGTCATGCCCGGTGAACTTTTGTATTGGGAAAGTCATCTCCGGTGAACTTTTGTATGGGAAAAGTCATCTCCGGTGAACTTTTGTATGGGAAAAGTCATCTCCGGTGAAATGTTGTATTGGGAAAGTCATGCCTGGTGAACTTTTGTATTGGGAAAGTCATGCCCGGTGAACTTTTGTATGGGAAAAGTTATGCCCGGTGAACTTTTGTATTGGCAAAGTCATATCCGGTGAACTTTTGTATTGGGAAAGTCATGCCCGGTGAACTTTTGTATTGGGAAAGTCATGCCCGGTGAACTTTTGTATTGGGAAAGTCATGCCCAGTGAACTTTTGTATTGGGAAAGTCATGCTCGGTGAACTTTTGTATGGGAAAAGTCATCTCCGGTGAACTTTTGTATGGGAAAAGTCATCTCCGATGAACTTTTGTATTGGGAAAGTCATGCCCGGTGAACTTTTGTATGGGAAAAGTCATCTCCGGTGAACTTTTGTATGGGAAAAGTCATCTCCGGTGAACTTTTGTATTGGGAAAGTCATGCCCGGTGAACTTTTGTATTCAACTCCGGTGAACTTTTGTATTGGGAAAGTCATGCCCGGTGAACTTTTGTATTGGGGAAGTCATCTTCGGTGAGCTTTTGTATGGGAAAAGTCATCTCCGGTGAACTTTTGTATTGAGAAGGTCATCTCCGGTGAACTTTTGTATTGGAAAAGTCATCTCCGGTGAACTTTTGTATGGGAAAAGTCATTTCCGGTGAAATTTTGTATTGGCAAAGTCATCTCCGGTAAACTTTTGTATTGGGAAAGTCATCTCCGGTGAACTTTTGTATGGGAAAAGTCATCTCCGGTGAACTTTTGTATTGGGAAGGTCATCTCCGGTGAATTTTTGTATTGGGAAAGTCATCTCCGGTGAACTTTTGTATTGGGAAAGTCATCTCCGGTGAACTTTTGTATTGGGAAAGTCATGCCCGGTGAACTTTTGTATTGGGAAAGTCATGCCCGATGAACTTTTGTATTGGGAAAGTCATCTCCGGTGAACTTTTGTAGGGGAAAAGTCATCTCCGGTGAACTTTTGTATTGGGAAGGTCATCTCCGGTGAACTTTTGTATTGTGAAAGTCATCTGCGGTGAACTTTTGTATTGGGAAAAGTCATCTCCGGTGAACTTTTAGTCATCTCCGGTGAACTTTTGTATAGGGAAAGTTATCTCCGGTGAACTTTTGTATTGGCAAAGTCATCTCCGGTGAACTTTTGTATGGGGAAAGTCATCTCCGGTGAACTTTTGTGTTGGGAAAGTCATGCCCGGTGAACTATTGTATTGGGAAAGTCATGCCCGGTGAACTTTTGTATTGGGAAAGTCATCTCCGGTGAACTTTTGTATGGGAAAAGTCATCTCCGGTGAACTTTTGTATTGGGAAGGTCATCTCCGGTGAACTTTTGTATTGGGAAAGTCATCTCCGGTGAACTTTTGTATTGGGAAAGTCATGCCCGGTGAACTTTTGTATTGGGAAAGTCATCTCCGTTGAACTTTTGTATGGGAAAAGTCATCTCCGGTGAACGTTTGTATGGGAAAAGTCATCTCCAGTGAACTTTTGTATTGGGAAAGTCATGCCCGGTGAACTTTTGTATGGGGAAAGTCATGCCCGGTGAACTTTTGTATTGGGAAAAGTCATCTCCTGTGAACTTTTTTATGGGAAAAGTCATCTGCGGTGAACTTTTGTATTGGGAAGGTCATCTCCGGTGAACTTTTGTATTGGGAAAGTCATCTCCGGTGAACTTTTGTATTGGGAAAGTCATGCCCGGTGAACTTTTGTATTGGCAAAGTCATCTCCGGTGAACTTTTGTATGGGGAGAGTCATCTCCCGTGAACTTTTGTATTGGGAAAGTCATCTCCGGTGAACTTTTGTATGGGAAAAGTCATCTCCGGTGAACTTTTGTATGGGAAAAGTCATCCCCGGTGAACTTTTGTATGGGAAAGTCATCTCCGGTGAACTTTTGTGTTAGGAAATTCATGCCCGGTGAACTTTTGTATTGGGAAAGTCATGCCCGGTGAACTTTTGTATTGGGAAAGTCATCACCGGTGAACTTTTGTATGAGACAAGTCATCTTCGGTGAACTTTTGTATTGGGAAGGTCATCTCCGGTGAACTTTTGTATTGGGAAAGTCATCTCCGGTGAACTTTTGTATTGGGAAAGTCATGCCCGGTGAACTTTTGTATTGGGAAAATCATCTCCGGTGAACTTTTGTATGGGAAAAGTCATCTCCGGTGAACTTTTGTATGGGGAAGGTCATCCCCGGTGAACTTTTGTATTGGGAAAGTCATGCCCGGTGAACTTTTGTATGGGAAAAGTCATCTCCGGTGAACTTTTGTATTGGGAAAGTTATGCCCGGTGAACTTTTGTATGGGGAAAGTCATGCCCGGTGAACTTTTGTATTGGGAAAAGTCATCTCCTGTGAACTTTTGTATGGGAAAAGTTATCTGCGGTGAACTTTTGTATTGGGAAGGTCATCTCCGGTGAACTTTTGTATTGGGAAAGTCATCTCCGGTGGACTTTTGTATTGGGAAAGTCATGCCCGGTGAACTTTTGTATTGGCAAAGTCATCTCCGGTTAACTTTTGTATGGGAATAGTCATCTCCCGTGAACTTTTGTATTGGGAAAGTCATCTCCGGTGAACTTTTGTATGGGAAAAGTCATCTCCGGTGAACTTTTGTATGGGAAAAGACATCTCCGGTGAACTTTTGTATTGGGAAAGACATGCCCGGTGAAGTTTTGTATTTGGGAAAGTCATGCCCGGTGAACTTTTGTATTGGGAAAGTCATCTCTGGTGAACTTTTGTATGGGAAAAGTCATCTCCGGTGAACTTTTGTACTGGGAAGGTCATCTCCGGTGAACTTTTGTATTTGGAAAGTCATCTCCGGTGAACTTTTGTATTGGGAAAGTCATCTCCGGTGAACTTTTGTATTAAGAAACTCATGCCCGGTGAACTTTTATATTGGGAAAGTCATGCCCGGTGAACTTTTGTATTGGGAAAGTCATCTCCGGTGAACTTTTATATGGGAATAGGCATCTCCCGTGAACTTTTGTATTGGGAAGGTCATCTCCGGTGAACTTTTATATTGGGAAAAGTCTTCTCCGGTGGGAAAAGTCTTTTGTATTGGGAAGGTCATCTCCGGTGAACTTTTATATTGGGAAAAGTCTTCTCCGGTGAACTTTTGTATTGGCAAAGTCATCTCCGGTGAACTTTTGTATTGGGAAAGTCATGTCCGGTGAACTTTTGTATTGGGAAAGTCATCTCCGGTGAACTTTTGTATGGGAAAAGTCATCTCCGGTGAACTTTTGTATTGGGAAGGTCATCTCCGGTGAACTTTTGTATTGGGAAAGTCATCTCCGGTGAACTTTTGTATTGGGAAAGTCATGCCCGGTTAACTGTTGTATTGAGAAAGTCATATCCGGTGAACTTTTGTATGGGAAAAGTCATCTCCGGTGAACTTATGTATGGGAAAATTCATCTTTTGTATTGGGAAATTCATGTCCGGTGAATTTTTGTATGGGAAAAGTCTTCTCCGGTGAACTTTTGTATTGGGAAAGTCATGCCCGGTGAACTTTTGTATTGGGAAAGTCATGCCCGGTGAACTTTTGTATTGGGAAAAGTCATCTCCGGTGAACTTTTGTATGGGAAAAGTCATCTCCGGTGAACTTTTGTATTGGGAAGGTCATCTCCGGTGAACTTTTGTATTGGGAAAGTCATCTCCGGTGAACTTTTGTATGGGAAAAGTCATCTCCGGTGAAAGTCATGCCCGGTGAAGTTTTGTATTGGGAAAGTCATCTCCGGTGAACTTTTGTATGGGAAAACTCATCTCCGGTGAACTTTTGTATTGGGAAGGTTATCTCCGGTGAACTTTTGTATTGGGAAAGTAATCTCCGGTGAACTTTTGTATGGGAAAAGTCATCTCCCGTGAACTTTTGGATTGGCAAAGTCTCCGGTGAACTTTTGTATTGGGAAAGTCATGCCCGGTGAACTTTTGTATTGGGAAAGTCATGCACGGTGAACTTTTGTATTGGAAAGTCATCTCCGGTGAACTTTTGTATTGGCAAAGTCATCTCCGGTGAACTTTTGTATGGGAAAAGTCATCTCCCGTGAACTTTTGTATGGGAAAAGTCGTCTCCGGTGAACTTTTGTATTGGGAAAGTCATGCCCGGTGAACTTTTGTATTGGGAAAGTCATCTCCGGTGAACTTTTGTATGGGAAAAGTCATCTCCGGTGAACTTTTGTATTGGGAAGGTTTTCTCCGGTGAACTTTTGTATGGGAAAAGTCATCTCCCGTGAACTTTTGGATTGGCAAAGTCTCCGGTGAACTTTTGTATTGGGAAAGTCATGCCCGGTGAACTTTTGTATTGGGAAAGTCATGCTCGGTGAACTTTTGTATGGGAAAAGTCATCTCCGGTGAACTTTTGTATGGGAAAAGTCATCTCCGATGAACTTTTGTATTGGGAAAGTCATGCCCGGTGAACTTTTGTATGGGAAAAGTCATCTCCGGTGAACTTTTGTATGGGAAAAGTCATCTCCGGTGAACTTTTGTATTGGGAAAGTCATGCCCGGTGAACTTTTGTATTCAACTCCGGTGAACTTTTGTATTGGCAAAGTCATGCCCGGTGAACTTTTGTATTGGGAAAGTCATGCCCGGTGAACTTTTGTATTGGGAAAGTCATCTTCGGTGAGCTTTTGTATGGGAAAAGTCATCTCCGGTGAACTTTTGTATTGGGAAGGTCATTTCCGGTGAACTTTTGTATTGGAAAAGTCATCTCCGGTGAACTTTTGTATGGGAAAAGTCATTTCCCGTGAACTTTTGTATTGGCAAAGTCATCTCCGGTAAACTTTTGTATTGGGAAAGTCATCTCCGGTGAACTTTTGTATGGGAAAAGTCATCTCCGGTGAACTTTTGTATTGGCAAGGTCATCTCCGGTGAACTTTTGTATTGGGAAAGTCATCTTCGGTGAACTTTTGTATTGGGAAAGTCATGCCCGGTGAACTTTTGTATTGGGAAAGTCATGCCCGATGAACTTTTGTATTGGGAAAGTCATCTCCGGTGAACTTTTGTAGGGGAAAAGTCATCTCCGGTGAATTTTGTATTGGGAAGGTCATCTCCGGTGAACTTTTGTATTGGGAAAGTCATCTCCGGTGAACTTTTGTATTGGGAAAAGTCATCTCCGGTGAACTTTTAGTCATCTCCGGTGAACTTTTGTATTGGGAAAGTGATCTCCGGTGAACTTTTGTATTGTCAAAGTCATCTCCGGTGAACTTTTGTATGGGAAAAGTCATCTCCGGTGAACTTTTGTGTTGGGAAAGTCATGCCCGGTGAACTTTTGTATTGGGAAAGTCATACCCGGTGAACTTTTATATTGGGAAAGTCATCTCCGGTGAACTTTTGTATGGGAAAAGTCATCTCCGGTGAACTTTTGCATTGGGAAGGTCATCCCCGGTGAACTTTTGTATTGGGAAAGTCATCTCCGGTGAACTTTTGTATTGGGAAAGTCATGCCCGGTGAACTTTTGTATTGGGAAAGTCATCTCCGTTGAACTTTTGTATGGGAAAATTCATCTCCGGTGAACTTTTGTATGGGAAAAGTCATCTCCGGTGAACTTTTGTATTGGGAAAATCATGCCCGGTGAACTTTTGTATGGGGAAAGTCATGCCCGGTGAACTTTTGTATTGGGAAAAGTCATCTCCTGTGAACTTTTGTATGGGAAAAGTCATCTGCGGTGAACTTTTGTATTGGGAAGGTCATCTCCGGTGAACTTTTGTATTGGGAAAGTCATCTCCGGTGAACTTTTGTAATGGGAAAGTCATGCCCGGTGAACTTTTGTATTGGCAAAGTCATCTCCGGTGAACTTTTGTATGGGAATAGTCATCACCCGTGAACTTTTGTATTGGGAAAGTCATCTCCGGTGAACTTTTGTATGGGAAAAGTCATCTCCGGTGAACTTTTGTATGGGAAGAGTCATCTCCGGTGAACTTTTGTGTTGGGAAATTCATGCCCGGTGAACTTTTGTATTGGGAAAGTCATGGCCGGTGAACTTTTGTATTGGGAAAGTCATCTCCGGTGAACTTTTGTATGGGACAAGTCATCTCCGGTGAACTTTTGTATTGGGAAGGTCATCTCCGGTGAACTTTTGTATTGGGAAAGTCATCTCCGGTGAACTTTTGTATTGGGAAAGTCATCTCCGGTGAACTTTTGTATGGGACAAGTCATCTCCGGTGAACTTTTGTATTGGGAAGGTCATCTCCGGTGAACTTTTGTATTGGGAAAGTCATCTCCGGTGAACTTTTGTATGGGACAAGTCATCTCCGGTGAACTTTTGTATGGGACAAGTCATCTCCGGTGAACTTTTGTATTGGGAAGGTCATCTCCGGTGAACTTTTGTATTGGGAAAGTCATTTCCGGTGAACTTTTGTATTGGAAAAGTCATCTCCGGTGAACTTTTGTATGGGAAAAGTCATTTCCGGTGAAATTTTGTATTGGCAAAGTCATCTCCGGTAAACTTTTGTATTGGGAAAGTCATCTCCGGTGAACTTTTGTATGGGACAAGTCATCTCCGGTGAACTTTTGTATTGGGAAAGTCATCTCCGGTGAACTTTTGTATTGGGAAAGTCATCTCCGGTGAACTTTTGTATTGGGAAAGTCATCTCCGGTGAACTTTTGTATGGGAAAAGTCATCTCCGGTGAACTTTTGTATTGGGAAGGTCATTTCCGGTGAACTTTTGTATTGGAAAAGTCATCTCCGGTGAACTTTTGTATGGGAAAAGTCATCTCCGGTGAACTTTTGTATGGGAAAAGTCATCTCCGGTGAACTTTTGTATTGGGAAAGTCATGCCCGGTGAACTTTTGTATGGGAAAAGTCATCTCCGGTGAACTTTTGTATTGGGAAAGTCATGCCCGGTGAACTTTTGTATGGGGAAGGTCATGCCCGGTGAACTTTTGTATTGGGAAAAGTCATCTCCAGTAAACTTTTGTATGGGAAAAGTTATCTGCGGTGAACTTTTGTATTGGGAAGGTTATCTCCGGTGAACTTTTGTATTGGGAAAGTCATCTCCGATGAACTTTTGTATTGGGAAAGTCATGCCCGGTGAACTTTTGTATTGGCAAAAGTCATCTCCCGTTAACTTTTGTATGGGAATAGTCATCTCCCGTGATCTTTTGTATTGGGAAAGTCATCTCCGGTGAACTTTTGTATGGGAAAAGTCATCTGCGGTGAACTTTTGTATTGGGAAGGTCATCTCCGGTGAACTTTTGTATTGGGAAAGTCATGCCCGGTGAACTTTTGTATTGGGAAAGTCATCTCTGGTGAACTTTTGTATGGGAAAAGTCCATCTCCGGTGAACTTTTGTACTGGGAAGGTCATCTCCGGTGAACTTTTGTAATTGGAAAATCATCTCCGGTGAACTTTTGTATTGGGAAAGTCATCTCCGGTGAACTTTTGTATTGGGAATCTCATGCCCGGTGAACTTTTGTATTGGGAAAGTCATGCCCGGTGAACTTTTGTATTGGGAAAGTCATCTCCGGTGAACTTTTGTATGGGAATAGTCATCTCCCGTGAACTTTTGTATTGGGAAGGTCATCTCGCGTGAACTTTTGTATTGGCAAAGTCATCTCCGGTGAACTTTTGTATTGGGAAAGTCATCTCCGGTGAACTTTTGTATTGGCAAAGTCATCTCCGGTGAACTTTTGTATGGGAAAAGTCATCTCCGGTGAACTTTTGTATTGGGAAAGTCATGCCCGGTGAACTTTTGTATTGGGAAAGTCATCTCCGGTGAACTTTTGTATGGGAAAAGTCATCTCCGGTGAACTTTTGTATTGGGAAAGTCATCTCCGGTGAACTTTTGTATGGGAAAAGTCATCTCCGGTGAACTTTTGTATTGGCAAAGTCAACTCCGGTGAACATTTGTATTGGCAAAGTCATGCCCGGTGAACTTTTGTATTGGCAAAGTCATCTCCGGTGAACTTTTGTATTGGGAAAGTCATCTCCATTGAACCATTGTATGGGAAAAGTCATCTCCGGTGAACTTTTGTATTGGGAAAGTCATGCCCGGTGAACTTTTGTATTGGGAGAGTCATGCCCGGTGAACTTTTGTATTGGGAAAAGTCATCTCCGGTGAACTTTTGTATTGGGAAAGTCATCTCCATTGAACCATTGTATGGGAAAAGTCATCTCCGGTGAACTTTTGTATTGGGAAAGTCATGCCCGGAGAACTTTTGTATTGGGAAAGTCATCTCCGGTGAACTTTTGTATTGGGAAAGTCATCTCCGGTGAACTTTTGTATTGGGAAAGTCATGTCCGGTGAACTTTTGTATTGGGAAAGCCATGTCCGGTGAACTTTTGTATTGGGAAAGTCATGCCCGGTGAACTTTTGTATTGGGAAAGTCATCTCCGGTGAACCTTTGTATGGGAAAAGTCATCTCCGGTGAACTTTTGTATGGGAAAAGTCATCTTCGGTGCACTTTTGTATTGGGAAAGTCATGCCCGGTGAACTTTTGTATTGGGAAAGTCATGCCCGGTGAACTTTTGTATTGGGAAAGTCATCTCCGGTGAACTTTTGTATGGGAAAAGTCATCTCCGGTGAACTTTTGTATTGGGAAGGTCATCTCCAGTGAGCTTTTGTATTGGGAAAGTCATCTCCGGTGAACTTTTGTATTGGCAAAGTCATCTGCGGTGAACTTTTGTATTGGGAAGGTCATCTCCGGTGAACTTTTGTATTGGGAAAGTCATGCCCGGTGAACTTTTGTATTGGCAAAGTCATCTCCGGTGAACTTTTGTATGGGAATAGTCATCTCCCGTGAACTTTTGTATTGGGAAAGTCATCTCCGGTGAACTTTTGTATGGGAAAAGTCATCTCCGGTGAACTTTTGTATGGGAAAAGTCATCTCCGGTGAACTTTTGTATGGGAAAAGTCATCTCCGGTGAACTTTTGTATGGGGAAAAGTCATCTCCGGTGAACTTTTGTATGGGAAAAGTCATCTCCGGTGAACTTTTGTGTTGGGAAATTCATGCCCGGTGACCTTTTGTATTGGGAAAGTTGCCCGGTGAACTTTGTATTGGGAAGGTCATCTCCGGGGAACTTTTGTATGGACAAGTCATCTCCGGTGAACTTTTGTATTGGGAAGGTCATCTCCGGTGAACTTTTGTATTGGGAAAAGTCATCGCCGGTGAACTTTTGTATTGGGAAAGTCATGCCCGGTGAACTTTTGTATTGGGAAAGTCATTTTCGGTGAACTTTTGTATGGGAAAAGTCATCTCCGGTGAACTTTTGTATTGGGAAGGTCATCTCCGGTGAACTTTTGTATTGGGAAAGTCATCTCCGGTGAACTTTTGTATTGGGAAAGTCATGCCCGGTGAACTTTTGTATTGGGAAAATCATCTCCGGTGAACTTTTGTATGGCAAAAGTCATCTCCGGTGAACTTTTGTATGGTAAAAGTCATCTCCGGTGAACTTTTGTATTGGGAAAGTCATGCCCGGTGAACTTTTGTATGGGAAAAGTCATCTCCGGTGAACTTTTGTATTGGGAAAGTCATGCCCGGTGAACTTTTGTATGGGAAAAGTCATGCCCGGTGAACTTTTGTATTGGGAAAAGTCATCTCCTGTAAACTTTTGTATGGGAAAAGTTATCTGCGGTGAAATTTGTATTGGGAAGGTCATCTCCGGTGAACTTTTGTATTGGGAAAGTCATCTCCGGTGAACTTTTGTATTGGGAAAGTCATGCCTGGTGAACTTTTGTATTGGCAAAGTCATCTCCGGTTAACTTTTGTATGGGAATAGTCATCTCCCGTGAACTTTTGTATTGGGAAAGTCATCTCCGGTGAACTTTTGTATGGGAAAAGTCATCTCCGGTGAACTTTTGTATGGGAAAAGTCATCTCCGGTGAACTTTTGTATTGGGAAAGTCATGCCCGGTGAACTTTTGTATTGGAAAAGTCATGCCCGGTGAACTTTTGTATTGGGAAAGTCATCTCTGGTGAACTTTTGTATGGGAAAAGTCATCTCCGGTGAACTTTTGTACTGGGAAGGTCATCTCTGGTGAACTTTTGTATTTGGAAAGTCATCTCCGCTGAACTTTTGTATTGGGAAAGTCATCTCCGGTGAACTTTTGTATTGGGAAACTCATGCCCGGTGAACTTTTGTATTGGGAAAGTCATGCCCGGTGAACTTTTGTATTGGGAAAGTCATCTCCGGTGAACTTTTGTATGGGAAAAGTCATCTCCGGTGAACTTTTGTATTGGCAAAGTCATCTCCGGTGAACTTTTGTATTGGGAAAGTCATCTCCGGTGAACTTTTGTATTGGCAAAGTCATCTCCGGTGAACCTTTGTATGGGAAAAGTCATCTCCGGTGAACTTTTGTATTGGGAAAGTCATGCCCGGTGAACTTTTGTATTGGGAAAGTCATTTCGGTGAACTTTTGTATGGGAAAAGTCATCTCCGGTGAACTTTTGTATTGGGAAGGTCATCTCCGGTGAACTTTTGTATTGGGAAAGTCATCTCCGGTGAACTTTTGTATTTGGAAAGTCATGCCCGGTGAACTGTTGTATTGAGAAAGTCATCTTTTGTATGGGAAAAGTCGTCTACGGTGAACTTATGTATGGGAAAATTCATCTTTTGTATTGGGAAATTCATGCCCGGTGAATTTTTGTATGGGAAAAGTCTTCTCCGGTGAACTTTTTGTATTGGGAAAGTCATGCCCGGTGAACTTTTGTATTGGGAAAAGTCATCTCCGGTGAACTTTTGTATGGGAAAAATCATCTCCGGTGAACTTTTGTATTGGGAAGGTCATCTCCGGTGAACTTTTGTATTGGGAAAGTCATCTCCGGTGAACTTTTGTATGGGAAAAGTCATCTCCGGTGAACATTTTTATTGGGAAGGTTATCTCCGGTGAACTTTTGTATTGGGAAAGTAATCTCCGGTGAACTTTTGTATGGGAAAAAGTCATCTCCCGTGAACTTTTGGATTGGCAAAGTCTCCGGTGAACTTTTGTATTGGGAAAGTCATGCCCGGTGAACTTTTGTATTGGGAAAGTCATCTCCGGTGAACTTTTGTATGGGAAAAGTCATCTCCGGTGAACTTTTGTGTTGGCAAAGTCATCTCCGGTGAACTTTTGTATGGGAAAAGTCATCTCCGGTGAACTTTTGTATTGGGAATGTCATGCCCGGTGAACTTTTGTATTGGGGAAGTCATCTCCGGTGAACTTTTGTATGGGAAAAGTCATCTCCGTGAACTTTTGTATTGGGAAGGTCATCTCCGGTGAACTTTTGTATTGGGAAAGTCATCTCCGGTGAACTTTTGTATTGGGAAAGTCATGCCCGGTGAACTGTTGGATTGAGAAAGTCATCTCGCGTGAACTTTTGTATGGGAAAAGTCGTCTCCGGTGAACTTATGTATGGGAAAATTCATCTTTTGTATTAGGAAATTCATGCCCGTTGAATTTTTGTATGGGAAAAGTCTTCTCCGGTGAACTTTTGTATTGGGAAAGTCATGCCCGGTGAACTTTTTGTATTGGGAAAGTCATGCCCGGTGAACTTTTGTATTGGGAAAAGTCATCTCCGGTGAACTTTTGTATGGGAAAAGTCATTTCCGTGAACTTTTGTATTGGGAAGGTCATCTCCGGTGAACTTTTGTATTGGGAAAGTCATCTCCGGTGAACTTTTGTATGGGAAAAGTCATCTCCGGTGAATGTCATGCCCGGTGAACTTTTGTATGGGAAAAGTCATCTCCGGTGAACTTTTGTATGGGAAAAGTCATCTCCGGTGAACTTTTGTATTGGGAAGGTTATCTCCGGTGAACTTTTGTATTAGGAAAGTAATCTCCGGTGAACTTTTGTATGGGAAAAGTCATCTCCAGTGAACTTTTGGATTGGCAAAGTCACCGGTGAACTTTTGTATTGGGAAAGTCATGCCCGGTGAACTTTTGTATTGGGAAAGTCATCTCCGGTGAACTTTTGTATGAGAAAAGTCATCTCCGGTGAACTTTTGTATTGGCAAAGTCATCTCCGGTGAACATTTGTATTGGCAAAGTCATGCCCGGTGAACTTTTGTATTGGCAAAGTCATCTCCGGTGAACTTTTGTATGGGAAAAGTCATGCCCTGTGAACATTTGTATTGGGAGAGTCATGCCCGGTGAACTTTTGTATTGGGAAAAGTCATCTCCGGTGAACTTTTGTATGGGAAAAGTCATCTTTGGTGAACTTTTGTATTGGGAAAGTCATTTCCATTAAACCTTTGTATGGGAAAAGTCATCGCCGGTGAACTTTTGTATTGGGAAAGTCATGCCCGGAGAACTTTTGTATTGGCAAAGTCATCTCCGGTGAACTTTTGTATTGGGAAAGTCATCTCCGGTGAACTTTTGTATTGGGAAAGTCATGTCCGGTGAACTTTTGTATTGGGAAAGCCATGTCCGGTGAACTTTTGTATTGGGAAAGTCATGCCCGGTGAACTTTTGTATTGGGAAAGTCATCTCCGGTGAACTTTTGTATGGGAAAAGTCATCTCCGGTGAACTTTGGTATGGGAAAAGTCATCTTCGGTGCACTTTTGTATTGGGAAAGTCATGCCCGGTGAACTTTTGTATTGGGAAAGTCATGCCCGGTGAACTTTTGTATTGGGAAAGTCATCTCCGGTGAACTTTTGTATGGGAAAAGTCATCTTCGGTGAACTTTTGTAGTGGGAAGGTCATCTCCGGTGAGCTTTTGTATTGGGAAAGTCATCTCCGGTGAACTTTTGTATGGGAAAAGTCATCTCCCGTGAACTTTTGGATTGGCATAGTCATCTCCGGTGAACTTTTCTATTGGGAAAGTCATGCCCGGTGAACTTTTGTATTGGGAAAGTCATGCCCTGTGAACTTTTGTATTGGGAAAGTCATCTCCGGTGAACTTTTGTATGGGAAAAGTCATCTCCGGTGAACTTTTGTATTGGCAAAGTCATCTCCGGTGAACTCTTGTATTGGCAAAGTCATGCCCGGTGAACTTTTGTATTGGGAAAGTCATCTCCGGTGAACTTTTGTATGGGAAAATTCATCTCCGGTGAACTTTTGTATTGGGAAGGTTTTCTCCGGTGAACTTTTGTATGGGGAAAAGTCATCTTCCGTGAACTTTTGGATTGGCAAAGTCTCCGGTGAACTTTTGTATTGGGAAAGTCATGCCCGGTGAACTTTTGTATTGGGAAAGTCATGCTCGGTGAACTTTTGTATGGGAAAAGTCATCTCCGGTGAACTTTTGTATGGGAAAAGTCATCTCCGATGAACTTTTGTATTGGGAAAGTCATGCCCGGTGAACTTTTGTATGGGAAAAGTCATCTCCGGTGAACTTTTGTATTGGGAAAGTCATGCCCGGTGAACTTTTGTATTCAACTCCGGTGAACTTTTGTATTGGGAAAGTCATGCCCGGTGAACTTTTGTATTGGGAAAGTCATCTTCGGTGAGCTTTTGTATGGGAAAAGTCATCTCCGGTGAACTTTTGTATTGGGAAGGTCATCTCCGGTGAACTTTTGTATTGGAAAAGTCATCTCCGGTGAACTTTTGTATGGGAAAAGTTATTTCCGGTGAACTTTTGTATTGGCAAAGTCATCTCCGGTAAACTTTTGTATTGGGAAAGTCATCTCCGGTGAACTTTTGTATGGGAAAAGTCATCTCCGGTGAACTTTTGTATTGGGAAGGTCATCTCCGGTGAACTTTTGTATTGGGAAAGTCATCTCCGGTGAACTTTTGTATAGGGAAAGTCATGCCCGTTGAACTTTTGTATTGGGAAAGTCATGCCGATGAACTTTTGTATTGGGAAAGTCATCTCCGGTGAACTTTTGTAGGGGAAAAGTCATCTCCGGTGAATTTTGTATTGGGAAGGTCATCTCCGGTGAACTTTTGTATTGGGAAAGTCATCTCGCGTGAACTTTTGTATTGGGAAAAGTGATCTCCGGTGAACTTTTAGTCATCTCCGGTGAACTTTTGTATTGGGAAAGTGATCTCCGGTGAACTTTTGTATTGTCAAAGTCATCTCCGGTGAACTTTTGTATGGGAAAAGTCATCTCCGGTGAACTTTTGTGTTGGGAAAGTCATGCCCGGTGAACTTTTGTATTGGGAAAGTCATGCCCGGTGAACTTTTATATTGGGAAAGTCATCTCTGGTGAACTTTTGTATGGGAAAAGTCATCTCCGGTGAACTTTTGTATTGGGAAGGTCATCTCCGGTGAACTTTTGTATTGGGAAAGTCATCTCCGGTGAACTTTTGTATTGGGAAAGTCATGCCCGGTGAACTTTTGTATTGGGAAAGTCATCTCCGTTGAACTTTTGTATGGGAAAATTCATCTCCGGTGAACTTTTGTATGGGAAAATTCATCTCCGGTGAACTTTTGTATTGGGAAAGTCATGCCCGGTGAACTTTTGTATGGGGAAAGTCATGCCCGGTGAACTTTTGTATTGGGAAAAGTCATCTCCTGTGAACTTTTTTATGGGAAAAGTCATCTGCGGTGTACTTTTGTATTGGGAAGGTCATCTCCGGTGAACTTTTGTATTGGGAAAGTCATCTCCGGTGAACTTTTGTAATGGGAAAGTCATGCCCGGTGAACTTTTGTATTGGCAAAGTCATCTCCGGTGAACTTTTGTATGGGAATAGTCATCTCCCGTGAACTTTTGTATTGGGAAAGTCATCTCCGGTGAACTTTTGTATGGGAAAAGTCATCTCCGGTGAACTTTTGTATGGGAAGAGTCATCTCCGGTGAACTTTTGTGTTGGGAAATTCATGCCCGGTGAACTTTTGTGTTGGGAAATTCATGCCCGGTGAACTTTTGTATGGGACAAGTCATCTCCCGGTGAACTTTTGTATTGGGAAGGTCATCTCCGGTGAACTTTTGTATTGGGAAAGTCATCTCCGGTGAACTTTTGTATTGGGAAAGTCATGCCCGGTGAACTTTTGTATTGATAAAATCATCTCCCGTGAACTTTTGTATGGGAAAAGTCATCTCCGGTGAACTTTTGTATGGGAAAAGTCATCTCAGGTGAACTTTTGTATTGGGAAAGTCATGCCCGGTGAACTTTTGTATGGGAAAAGTCATCTCCGGTGAACTTTTGTATTGGGAAAGTCATGCCCGGTGAACTTTTGTATGGGGAAAGTCATGTCCGGTGAACTTTTGTATTGGGAAAAGTCATCTCCAGTAAACTTTTGTATGGGAAAAGTTATCTACGGTGAACTTTTGTATTGGGAAGGTTATCTCCTGTGAACTTTTGTATTGGGAAAGTCATCTCCGATGAACTTTTGTATTGGGAAAGTCATGCCCGGTGAACTTTTGTATTGGCAAAGTCATCTCCGGTTAACTTTTGTATGGGAATAGTTATCTCCCGTGAACTTTTGTATTGGGAAAGTCATCTCCGGTGAACTTTTGTATGGGAAAAGTCATCTCCGGTGAACTTTTGTATGGGAAAAGTCATCTCCGGTGAACTTTTGTATTGGGAAAGTCATGCCCGGTGAACTTTTGTATTGGGAAAGTCATCTCTGGTGAACTTTTGTATGGGAAAAGTCATCTCCGGTGAACTTTTGTACTGGGAAGGTCATCTCCGGTGAACTTTTGTAATTGGAAAGTCATCTCCGGTGAACTTTTGTATTGGGAAAGTCATCTCCGGTGAACTTTTGTATTGGGAAACTCATGCCCGGTGAACTTTTGTATTGGGAAAGTCATGCCCGGTGAACTTTTGTATTGGGAAAGTCATCTCCGGTGAACTTTTGTATGGGAATAGTCATCTCCCGTGAACTTTTGTATTGGGAAGGTCATCTCCGGTGAACTTTTATATTGGGAAAAGTCATCTCCGGTGAACTTTTGTATTGGCAAAGTCATCTCCGGTGAACTTTTGTATTGGGAAAGTCATCTCCGGTGAACTTTTGTATTGGCAAAGTCATCCCCGGTGAACTTTTGTATGGGAAAAGTCATCTCCGGTGAACTTTTGTATTGGGAAAGTCATGCCCGGTGAACTTTTGTATTGGGAAAGTCATCTCCGGTGAACTTTTGTATGGGAAAAGTCATCTCTGGTGAACTTTTGTATTGGGAAAGTCATCTCCGCTGAACTTTTGTATGGGAAAAGTCATCTCCGGTGAACTTTTGTATTGGCAAAGTCATCTCCGGTGAACATTTGTATTGGCAAAGTCATGCCCGGTGAACTTTTGTATTGGCAAAGTCATCTCCGGTGAACTTTTGTATTGGGAAAGTCATCTCCATTGAACCATTGTATGGGAAAGTCATCTCCGGTGAACTTTTGTATTGGGAAAGTCATGCCCGGTGAACTTTTGTATTGGGAGAGTCATGCCCGGTGAACTTTTGTATTGGGAAAAGTCATCTCCGGTGAACTTTTGTATTGGGAAAGTCATCTCCATTGAACCATTGTATGGGAAAAGTCATATCCGGTGAACTTTTGTATTGGGAAAGTCATGCCCGGAGAACTTTTGTATTGGCAAAGTCATCTCCGGTGAACTTTTGTATTGGGAAAGTCATCTCCGGTGAACTTTTGTATTGGGAAAGTCATGTCCGGTGAACTTTTGTATTGGGAAAGCCATGCCCGGTGAACTTTTGTATTGGGTGTGACGACCCGCTTCCCTACAGACCCTATTCCTTCCGGCCCAACGCTACCTTTAATTCCGGCTGTGCTCAGGGCTAATGGGGCGTGTTCTTACCGGAAGAAATTAGTCTGGGTCGACCAAGAAAAATTAATTTGTTTAGGTAGCATTATTATCACGTGTAAATTGACCTAACACTCTAGTAACTTCGGAAATGAATAAGATAGAAGAAGATTCAGATGTTGTCCGTCTTCTCAAGTCGAATTACCCTCCCAACCATGCCGACTTTTAAAATATCTTGTCAGCCCACGTACTTTTTACCTAAACCATTCAATTTCGTGGAAAATATCTCGGAATTAGTTTAAAAATTCATATTTATATTTAATGCAAAACATAAATCAACGAACGTATTTTAATATACAATAAGAAAATAGCAATAAATAGGTTATTACGTATTTGAATAATATTAAGATAAAACAAAGATTCCGTATTCAATAAAAAAAAAAATGATTAATATCGTAATATTCTAGATGTTTTGATCTCTCAGCACATTTTATGTCATAGAAAGAAATTATAATCTGTATTTCATTTAATACTCACTTTTTACAGCATCCACTCCAACAAGCGCTTGTAGTCTGGATCCTTTAATTCTTGATCAAATATTTTAAGGGTATAAAATGTGTTGAGATCGAAATATGATGATTGTGTGGGAAGTTAAAAGTATATAAACGCTTAAACTAATTGCAGCTCTTCGAAAAATATCTTAGTTTTGATAGTTTGGTCCATGATAATTGTACAATGCATCCAATGATAAAAAATAGCTATTTATCAACGATGAAACTGTTTGCATACATATGTTTTCGCACTGGTAGTTCTTTGATTTGATGCAACAAAAAGATGCGGTTAAATTGAAGGCAAATGATGTTAAATAAGCAAACATCCTTTAGAAAAAATTTTGTTGAACGAATTTAATCCCAAGTCATTATTTTTGAACTTCTGGACAATTAATCTGTACTGAAATTTTTTCTAGGCAATCAATCCAAATTGAAATCTTCTAGGCAATATCCTTTTTTCAAAAATTCCTTGTATAAATTGTGGCAATATTTTTTTTCCTTCAAAATTTCAGTAATATCCTTGTATACATTTCAGACATTATATGTATATTCCACAATTATAGTCAAAATCCGGGTAATGATTAAGATTTTATCCTTCTCAATGTTATGGAGAAAATCCTTGAATCCTTTTCAAATTTCTAGGCAAAGTCCTTCAAATTATATTAGGCCGTATCCTTTTATAGGCAAGTCCTCAATATCCTTAATAATTTTCTTTTAAAATATTTTTCCGAACTTCGTAATGACCAGTTTCAAAATTAAATATCGAATGAATGAAAATTTCAAAAGTTTTCAGAAGGAACAATATTTTCAAAAAAACAAAATTGTCTGTGGCTTCTATATTTTGAATTGTAATTGTTTCTAAATCAAAGCTCAAAGTGCTCACAATTTCACACCACCGCTAAAAAAAAAAAAAAAAAAAAAAAAAAGAGTTTTTGTTCCTTCCTAAATCCATATGTCCTTTGCGTGATAAACGTTTTTGTTTGTACCTTCCATGTCTTCTAACTCATAGTAGACCCTACCAATCCTACGCACAACTTTTGCTCTTACACCTACCGGTGCTAACTTCGAACTATAATAGCCTACCTTCGAACTTTGCGCAAAATTCCGTCTTATTACTTCCTGACCTACATCGAATTCTCTAAATCGCGACCTTAAATTATAGCTTCTTTCATTTCTTTCGTATGCTTTCTTAACATATTCATTTATTGATTCTCTTATTAGTGGAAATTTGTCCTGCCGTTCTATATTTGAGTCGGTCTCAGCTAAAAGTTCTAACTTCCTTAAAATCTCATAGTCGTTGCCATGAGTTACCATTCGTTGCCCGAATACAACTTCATACGGCGTTCTCCCGATGCTCTGATGAACGCTATTACGTAGAGCAGAGTTCACACTATCCAGGTATTTATCCCACTCTCTCTGGTCATCTCTAATATAGGAACGTAATGCTTCGTTCACAACTCGATTCACGCGTTCGCTTGCATTTGATTGCGGACTATACACCGCAGTTAAATTGTGTTTGATTCCGTTTTTCTGTAAAAAACGTTCAAAATCTTTGCTCCTAAACTGCGACCCGTTATCGGTCACAATAACTTCCGGGACACCATAGCAACTAAAAATTTCTTTTCCAAGGTATTCTAAAATTGGTTTAGTTATAAATTTTTTCAATGGTTTTAAAAATGTAAATTTAGAAAAGTGGTCCAAAATAATCAATATACCAATATGGCCGGACTTTGTTCGTGGTAAAGGTCCTATCAAATCAATGTATAACCGCTGAAACGGTCGTTCTGTAGTTACAATTTGACCCAATGGGGGTTTCAACGTATGAGTTGGAGTCTTTGAAGTTTTACATAAATTGCATTCCAAAACATATCGTCGTACATCTACTACTAACCCCGGCCAAAAGAAATATCTTCTTATTCGTTCGAGTGTTCTCGCAATACCACCATGACCCGATTTCGGAATATCATGTGCCCAGTATATTATATTTTGCCTCAATTCTAATGGCACATAAAGTTTCCACGATTCAGACTCGTCTGAATGTCCGTTCGAAAATTCAGTTCTTTTGTAGATATACTGATCTATTACCTTAAAATCTGGAACGTTCAATTTGGCATATTCTCCGCGTAACTTGCCATATTCTAAACTTTCGAAAGCTTCGGATTTCAAATCTATTGCTGGAATGTTTTCTATGTCTATCGACTCTAGAAATTCCTCTCCTTCAAAAGCCCTCGATAATGCATCAGGCACGACGTTGTATTTGCCACTACGATGCTCTATACTAAAATTAAATCCTTGTAGTTTTAACGACCATCTGGCTAATCGTCCGGATAAGTCCTTTTGTCCCATTAACCATTTTAAACTTGCATGGTCCGTCACCACTTTAAATTCTTGTCCCTCGATATATGCTCGATATTTAGCTACTGCCATTACAACAGCTAAACATTCTAGCTCTGTTATGGAGTAATTTCTTTGACTCTTATTTAACTTGTGGGACATAAATGCTATGGGTCTTTCAACGCCCTCGTCGTCTTCTTGAGCCAGTACTGCACCAATGCCATAAGTGCTCGCATCACACTGCAGTACAAATGGTTTGTCGTAATTAGGATGGACTAACAACGGAGCTGTTGTTAACCTTTCTTTTAGAAGCTCGAAAGACTTCTGAGCGTCTTCGGTCCAAATAAATGTTTTCTTTTTGGAAAGTAGTTCCGTTAGTGGAAAAGCCAACGCTGAATAATCTTGTATAAAACGTCGGTACCAGCCTGTCATTCCTAAGAATCTTCGAACCTGTCGAATTGATTTAGGTACCGGTAAATCTTTAATGGCTTTAACTTTTTCCTCGTCGACTTGTAGAGTCCCATTACCTACTACATATCCCAAATACTTTACTTTGCTCAATGCAAACTCACTCTTCTTAACATTTATAGTTAACCCCGCTTTTCGTAAATGTGTCGCAACTTCTAAAAGATGATTTATGTGTTCTTCAAAATTTTTGGAAACTATTAGGAGGTCATCCAAATACACGAAAACATGTGATTTCATATTATATGGAATTACCATATCCATCAGTCTACAAAGAGTCTGAGGAGCATTACATAGCCCGAAGGGCATACGAGTAAACTGATACAGCGGTCTATTAGGGACCGTGAAAGCCGTTTTCGGTTTTGAACTCTCATCAAGTTTCACTTGCCAAAAGGCATCCTTAAGATCTATCTTTGAAATACAATGTACTGGTGGAAGCCTGGCCAAAATCCCATCAATATTTGGCATTGGATAAGCATCCTTTTCTGTCACTGAGTTTAATCGGCGACTGTCTATACACATTCGAACCTTGCCAGGTTTTATAACTACTACTGTTGGTGATGACCAAGGTGAAGTAGGTGCCTCTTCTATTACTCCTAACGAAATCATTCTGTCTATTTCTCCACATAACTGTTGTTCCACTGCCGGAGATATGGGGTAATAACGCTGCTTTATTGGTTTTGCGTCACCAGTATCTATATGGTGTTCTATTAAAGATGTACATCCCAACCCTTCAATTTCCGAATCAGGAAAAGTAGATATAACATTATTAAGTCTACGTTCCTGTTCTAGTGTCAGTCGTAGTTTGTCTGGATTATTTTCTGTTGCTTCAATCGCCCCAATATGTGGAAACGAAATTTGTAACCCAAAATCCTTCCAGAAGTCATAACCGCAGATGACATCCTGTTGTATTGCTGGTACAATTAAAAATTCAAATAATTTGCATTTATTCTGAAATGTAACCTCTAAGCTAATTGTTCCCAATACACTCTGCGTCTGGCCGTCTGCCGTTTTTACACTTCCTTTAAATTTTTTAAAGTCTTTCTTACGTTGGATTTCGTTTGCAAATGTTCCTCCTATAACGCTTTTACTAGCTCCACTATCAAGCAGAGCAAAATAATTCGATGCCTCAATCTTAAGGTTTATGTATGGTCTGTTGTCGAAATTTTTAACCAAAATCGTAGATATTGTAATTCGCTTGAAGTCTTTTATTTTACGATAATAATTCCTTATTCGTTTAGCCGATCGTTTAATACGTCTAGTCCGTGTTTTAGGTATTTGGTTTTGTATATTTTTCATCCGGGTGTGAAATGGTCTCAAAAGAGTATTATCAAAGTCTCGTCTTTCTAGATTTTGTTTTTTCTCTCCCTTGTCTTTGCAATCAACGGATGTCCGGTTTACTTTCTGCGGACATCCGGCTTCCCGTTTCCCTGACTCTTCAGAGTACATTTGGGACACGTTGGCTTATACGTATCACGTAAACCACATCCGTAACAAAAGATGCGCCGTGCTTTCATACAATCTACATATATATGTCCAGTTTCGTCACAATTCCAGCATTTCACTATACGTAGAGCACAAATGTCCTCCTGAGTATCATCGTCTTGTACTTGAGGAATATCTGACATATCTACTATCTCAGCTATCCGCGTCCTCACTAATTTCGTGTCTTTATGAGTCACTTCTTGCATAAAACGTTCATGCCTTCTAACTTCCTTTCGGAGCTGAGACATGCTGTCAATCTGGAAATGTAACAACTCATATCTAACATCGGGTTTTAAGTTCTTTATTACTGTTCCGCAAAGCTCGGTTTCAGTAATGGAATGTTTGAGTTTATCGGTCATTGAAGTTATTACTTCCAAGTAGTCATCAATAGATTCTTGAGGTCGTTGCTTTCGCCGTCGTATTTCATCCATGATATCGAAATCACTAAAATCATCTTTAAAATAACTTTTGAGGGCAGCGGTCAAAGTTTGCCAGGTAATGTCATCTGTATTCCTGTGGAATCTCCAATACCACTGCAAAGCTTTTCCATCAAAAATGCCATGCGCATTCTTGCACAAAAGTTCATAGTCCCCATTCAAGGTGTTAGCAGTTAATGTATTGATACGGTAAATGAATTCTTCAACTCTTATATCTGACGAATTTCCAGTAAATTTAACTTTCCAATTGCGAATAATGTTAAGAACTTTCTCAGAATTCATTACCTCTAATCCATGTGGTTGTCCTGTGCTAGTAGTAGTTATTATGTTCCTATCATTGTTAGGATCTGAGCCTCTAGATGCTAAGGTGTTATCTGTTCTTAACATTCTTAACTCGTTCGTTATGACAGCTGTCAATTCTTCCCTTAAACTAGTCACCGATTCGCTAATCATAGACCTAATATGAGTATCATCCGGAACGGTTCGCGTATTTGTATTCCTATTAGAATTTCTTGTATTCTGTGACCTAGTTATTCTTCTTGCTGAATTTTGTGTTGCTTCTGCATTGTCATTTTCCATATTTATCGTAAAGCTACAGTTAGTTGGTTCATCCACATCAAACGCGTTCAAATTTTCCCTACTTCTTGTAAGTGGCATGATTATCAAATAATTACCAGTTAATAAAATATGTATATGCTCAAACTCAACTTAAATATATCAATAAAATATTCAAATGTAAAATTATTTCCACTACTCTTGAAAACTTCAGTAAAAAGCGTAAAAAAAAAATCATAAAATCAAATTCTTTCCGAAGATACAATAATTTTGACTGCGATGGAAAATTGTCTAGGAGATTGGAAGCAAAATACTTCATACCCAATAATCTCTACTAAACATATTCTATCTAAACCAAAATAAAATAAATTTTTGTATAGGGGTTGAAATCTGTTTGGGAGATTGGCAACGAAACAATCCATTACCAATTATCTCAACCAAATAAGTTTCACCCAAAACCCAAGAACAAAATCAAGAAGTATATTCCAATATAAACCAGAATGAAATCTCACCTAACTTCTTCTCAAGTATATCCAGACTCTTCAATTATTTGGTACACGTCGATATAAACCAACATGTAATCCAATAATAAGGCCATAGATAGATTACCAAAAGATAAAAAAAAAATATGCGTCAATTTGCACGTTAGATTCAAATAAAAGGGGCACATCATACTTTGAATGTTTTATGAATAGACTAAATTTTAAATTCTTTTCGCGATGTGGCCCCACGTTGGGCGCCATAAAATTTCTGTGACGACCCGCTTCCCTACAGACCCTATTCCTTCCGGCCCAACGCTACCTTTAATTCCGGCTGTGCTCAGGGCTAATGGGGCGTGTTCTTACCGGAAGAAATTAGTCTGGGTCGACCAAGAAAAATTAATTTGTTTAGGTAGCATTATTATCACGTGTAAATTGACCTAACACTCTAGTAACTTCGGAAATGAATAAGATAGAAGAAGATTCAGATGTTGTCCGTCTTCTCAAGTCGAATTACCCTCCCAACCATGCCGACTTTTAAAATATCTTGTCAGCCCACGTACTTTTTACCTAAACCATTCAATTTCGTGGAAAATATCTCGGAATTAGTTTAAAAATTCATATTTATATTTAATGCAAAACATAAATCAACGAACGTATTTTAATATACAATAAGAAAATAGCAATAAATAGGTTATTACGTATTTGAATAATATTAAGATAAAACAAAGATTCCGTATTCAATAAAAAAAAAAAATGATTAATATCGTAATATTCTAGATGTTTTGATCTCTCAGCACATTTTATGTCATAGAAAGAAATTATAATCTGTATTTCATTTAATACTCACTTTTTACAGCATCCACTCCAACAAGCGCTTGTAGTCTGGATCCTTTAATTCTTGATCAAATATTTTAAGGGTATAAAATGTGTTGAGATCGAAATATGATGATTGTGTGGGAAGTTAAAAGTATATAAACGCTTAAACTAATTGCAGCTCTTCGAAAAATATCTTAGTTTTGATAGTTTGGTCCATGATAATTGTACAATGCATCCAATGATAAAAAATAGCTATTTATCAACGATGAAACTGTTTGCATACATATGTTTTCGCACTGGTAGTTCTTTGATTTGATGCAACAAAAAGATGCGGTTAAATTGAAGGCAAATGATGTTAAATAAGCAAACATCCTTTAGAAAAAATTTTGTTGAACGAATTTAATCCCAAGTCATTATTTTTGAACTTCTGGACAATTAATCTGTACTGAAATTTTCTAGGCAATCAATCCAAATTGAAATCTTCTAGGCAATATCCTTTTTTCAAAAATTCCTTGTATAAATTGTGGCAATATTTTTTTTCCTTCAAAATTTCAGTAATATCCTTGTATACATTTCAGACATTATATGTATATTCCACAATTATAGTCAAAATCCGGGTAATGATTAAGATTTTATCCTTCTCAATGTTATGGAGAAAATCCTTGAATCCTTTTCAAATTTCTAGGCAAAGTCCTTCAAATTATATTAGGCCGTATCCTTTTATAGGCAAGTCCTCAATATCCTTAATAATTTTCTTTTAAAAATATTTTTCCGAACTTCGTAATGACCAGTTTCAAAATTAAATATCGAATGAATGAAAATTTCAAAAGTTTTCAGAAGGAACAATATTTTCAAAAAAACAAAATTGTCTGTGGCTTCTATATTTTGAATTGTAATTGTTTCTAAATCAAAGCTCAAAGTGCTCACATGGGAAAGTCATGCCCGGTGAACTTTTGTATTGGGAAAGTCATCTCCGGTGAACTTTTGTATGGGAAAAGTCATCTCCGGTGAACTTTTGTATGGGAAAAGTCATCTTCGGTGCACTTTTGTATTGGGAAAGTCATGCCCGGTGAACTTTTGTATTGGGAAAGTCATCTCCGGTGAACTTTTGTATGGGAAAAGTCATCTCCGGTGAACTTTTGTATTGGGAAGGTCATCTCTAGTGAGCTTTTGTATTGGGAAAGTCATCTCCGGTGAACTTTTGTATTGGCAAAGTCATCTGCGGTGAAATTTTGTATTGGGAAGGTCATCTCCGGTGAACTTTTGTATTGGGAAAGTCATGCCCGGTGAACTTTTGTATTGGCAAAGTCATCTCCGGTGAACTTTTGTATGGGAATAGTCATCTCCCGTGAACTTTTGTATTGGGAAAGTTATCTCCGGTGAACTTTTGTATGGGAAAAGCCATCTCCGGTGAACTTTTGTATGGGAAAAGTCATCTCCGGTGAACTTTTGTATGGGAAAAGTCATCTCAGGTGAACTTTTGTGTTGGGAAATTCATGCCCGGTGACGTTTTGTATTGGGAAAGTCATGCCCGGTGAACTTTTGTATTGGGAAGGTCATCTCCGGTGAACTTCTGTATGGGACAAGTCATCTCCGGTGAACTTTTGTATTGGGAAGGTCATCTCCGGTGAACTTTTGTATTGAGAAAGTCATCTCCGGTGAACTTTTGTATTGGGAAAGTCATGCCCGGTGAACTTTTGTATTGGGAAAATCATCTCCGGTGAACTTTTGTATCTGAAAAGTCATCTCCGGTGAACTTTTGTATAGTAAAAGTCATCTCCGGTGAACTTTTGTATTGGGAAAGTCATGCCCGGTGAACTTTTGTATGGGAAAAGTCATCTCCGGTGAACTTTTGTATTGGGAAAGTCATGCCCGGTGAACTTTTGTATGGGGAAAGTCATGCCCGGTGAACTTTTGTATTGGGAAAAGTCATCTCCTGTAAACTTTTGTATGGGAAAAGTTATCTGCGGTGAAATTTGTATTGGGAAGGTCATCTCCGGTGAACTTTTGTATTGGGAAAGTCATTTCCGGTGAACTTTTGTATTGGGAAAGTCATGCCCGGTGAACTTTTGTATTGGCAAAGTCATCTCCGGTTAACTTTTGTATGGGAATAGTCATCTCCCGTGAACTTTTGTATTGGGAAAGTCATCTCCGGTGAACTTTTGTATGGGAAAAGTCATCTCCGGTGAACTTTTGTATGGGAAAAATCATCTCCGGTGAACTTTTGTATTGGGAAAGTCATGCCCGGTGAACTTTTGTATTGGGAAAGTCATCTCTGGTGAACTTTTGTATGGGAAAAGTCATCTCCGGTGAACTTTTGTATTGGGAAAGTCATCTCCGGTGAACTTTTGTATTGGGAAAGTCATGCCCGGTGAACTGTTGTATTGAGAAAGTCATCTCCGGTGAACTTTTGTATTGGGAAACTCATGCCCGGTGAACTTTTGTATTGGGAAAGTCATGCCCGGTGAACTTTTGTATTGGGAAAGTCATCTCCGGTGAACTTTTGTATGGGAAAAGTCATCTCCGGTGAACTTTTGTATTGGCAAAGTCATCTCCGGTGAACTTTTGTATTGGGAAAGTCAACTCCGGTGAACTTTTGTATTGGCAAAGTCATCTCCGGTGAACTTTTGTATTCGGAAAGTCATGCCCGGTGAACTTTTGTATTGGGAAAGTCATTTCCGGTGAACTTTTGTATGGGAAAAGTCATCTCCGGTGAACTTTTGTATTGGGAAGGTCATCTCCTGTGAACTTTTGTATTGGGAAAGTCATCTCCGGTGAACTTTTGTATTGGGAAAGTCATGCCCGGTGAACTGTTGTATTGAGAAAGTCATCTTTTGTATGGGAAAAGTCGTCTCCGGTGAACTTATGTATGGGCAAATTCATCTTTTGTATTGGGAAATTCATGCCCGGTGAATTTTTGTATGGGAAAAGTCTTCTCCGGTGAACTTTTGTATTGGGAAAGTCATGCCCGGTGAACTTTTGTATTGGGAAAAGTCATCTCCAGTGAACTTTTGTATGGGAAAAGTCATCTACGGTGAACTTTTGTATTGGGAAGGTCATCTCCGGTGAACTTTTGTATTGGGAAAGTCATCTCCGGTGAACTTTTGTATGGAAAAGTCATCTCCGGTGAAAGTCATGCCCGGTGAACTTTTGTATTGGGAAAGGCATCTCCGGTGAACTTTTGTATGGGAAAAGTCATCTCCGGTGAACTTTTTTATTGGGAAGGTTATCTCCGGTGAACTTTTGTATTGGGAAAGTAATCTCCGGTGAACTTTTGTATGGGAAAAGTCATCTCCCGTGAACTTTTGGATTGGCAAAGTCTCCGGTGAACTTTTGTATTGGGAAAGTCATGCCCGGTGAACTTTTGTATTGGGAAAGTCATCTCCGGTGAACTTTTGTATGGGAAAAGTCATCTCCGGTGAACTTTTGTATTGGCAAAGTCATCTCCGGTGAACTTTTGTATGGGAAAAGTCATCTCCGGTGAACTTTTGTATTGGAAAGTCATGCCCGGTGAACTTTTGTATTGGGGAAGTTATCTCCGGTGAACTTTTGTATGGGAAAATTCATCTCCGGTGAATTTTTGTATTGGGGAGGTCATCTCCGGTGAACTTTTGTATTGGGAAAGTCATCTCCGGTGAACTTTTGTATTGGGAAAGTCATGACCGGTGAACTGTTGTATTGAGAAAGTCATCCCCGGTGAACTTTTGTATGGGAAAAGTCGTCTCCGGTGAACTTATGTATGGGAAAATTCATCTTTTGTATTGGGAAATTCATGCCCGGTGAATTTTTGTATGGGAAAAGTCTTCTCCGGTGAACTTTTGTATTGGGAAAGTCATGCCCGGTGAACTTTTGTATTGGGAAAGTCATGCCCGGTGAACTTTTGTATTGGGAAAAGTCATCTCCGGTGAACTTTTGTATGGGAAAAGTCATCTCCGGTGAACTTTTGTATTGGGAAGGTCATCTCCGGTGAACTTTTGTATTGGGAAAGTCATCTCCGGTGAACTTTTGTATGGGAAAAGTGATCTCCGGTGAAAGTCATGCCCGGTGAACTTTTGTATGGGAAAAGTCATCTCCGGTGAACTTTTGTATGGGAAAAGTCATCTCCGGTGAACTTTTGTATTGGGAAGGTTATCTCCGGTGAACTTTTGTATTGGGAAAGTAATCTCCGGTGAACTTTTGTATGGGAAAAGTCATCTCCGGTGAACTCTTGTATTGGGAAGGTCATCTCCGGTGAACTTTTGTATTGGGAAAGTCATCTCCGGTGAACTTTTGTATGGGAAAAGTCATCTCCGGTGAAAGTCATGCCCGGTGAACTTTTGTATGGGAAAAGTCATCTCCGGTGAACTTTTGTATGGGAAAAGTCATCTCCGGTGAACTTTTGTATTGGGAAGGTTATCTCCGGTGAACTTTTGTATTGGGAAAGTAATCTCCGGTGAACTTTTGTATGGGAAAAGTCATCTCCAGTGAACTTTTGGATTGGCAAAGTCTCCGGTGAACTTTTGTATTGGGAAAGTCATGCCCGGTGAACTTTTGTATTGGGAAAGTCATCTCCGGTGAACTTTTGTATGAGAAAAGTCATCTCCGGTGAACTTTTGTATTGGCAAAGTCATCTCCGGTGAACATTTGTATTGGCAAAGTCATCCCCGGTGAACTTTTGTATTGGCAAAGTCATCTCCGGTGAACTTTTGTATGGGAAAAGTCATGCCCGGTGAACTTTTGTATTGGGAGAGTCATGCCCGGTGAACTTTTGTATTGGGAAAAGTCATCTCCGGTGAACTTTTGTATGGGAAAAGTCATCTGTGGTGAACTTTTGTATTGGGAAGGTCATCTTGGGTGAACTTTTGTATTGGGAAAGTCATCTCCATTGAACCTTTGTATGGGAAAAGTCATCTCCGGTGAACTTTTGTATTGGGAAAGTCATGCCCGGAGAACTTTTGTATTGGCAAAGTCATCTCCGGTGAACTTTTGTATTGGGAAAGTCATCTCCGGTGAACTTTTGTATTGGGAAAGTCATGTCCGGTGAACTTTTGTATTGGGAAAGCCATGTCCGGTGAACTTTTGTATTGGGAAAGTCATGCCCGGTGAACTTTTGTATTGGGAAAGTCATCTCCGGTGAACTTTTGTATGGGAAAAGTCATCTCCGGTGAACTTTTGTATGGGAAAAGTCATCTTCGGTGCACTTTTGTATTGGGAAAGTCATGCCCGGTGAACTTTTGTATGGGAAAAGTCATGCCCGGTGAACTTTTGTATTGGGAAAGTCATCTCCGGTGAACTTTTGTATGGGAAAAGTCATCTCCGGTGAACTTTTGTATTGGCAAAGTCATCTCCGGTGAACTTTTGTATTGGCAAAGTCATGCCCGGTGAACTTTTGTATGGGCAAAGTCATCTTCGGTGCACTTTTGTATTGGGAAAGCCATGTCCGGTGAACTTTTGTATTGGGAAAGTCATGCCCGGTGAACTTTTGTATTGGGAAAGTCATCTCCGGTGAACTTTTGTATGGGAAAAGTCATCTCCGGTGAACTTTTGGATTGGCAAAGACATCTCCGGTGAACTTTTCTATTGGGAAAGTCATGCCCGGTGAACTTTTGTATTGGGAAAGTCATGCCCGGTGAACTTTTGTATTGGGAAAGTCATCTCCGGTGAACTTTTGTATGGGAAAAGTCATCTCCGGTGAACTTTTGTATTGGCAAAGTCATCTCCGGTGAACTTTTGTATTGGCAAAGTCATGCCCGGTGAACTTTTGTATGGGCAAAGTCATCTCCGGTGAACTTTTGTATGGGAAAAGTCATGCCCGGTGAACTTTTGTATTGGGAAAGTCACCTCCGGTGAAAATTTGTATTGGGATGGTCATCTCCGGTGAACTTTTGTATTGGGAAAGTCATCTTCGGTGAACTTTTGTATTGGGAAAGTCATCTCCGGTGAACTTTTGTATTGGGAAAGTCATGCCCGGTGAACTTTTGTATTGGGAAGGTCATCTCCGGTGAACTTTTTTATTGGGAAAGTCATCTCCGGTGAACTTTTGTATGGGAAAAGTCATCTCCGGTGATCTTTTGTATTGGGAAAGTCATGCCCGGTGAACTTTTGTATTCGGAAAGTCAACTCCGGTGAACTTTTGTATGGGAAAAGTCATCTCCGGTAAACTTTTGTATTGGCGAAGTCATCTCCGGTGAACTTTTGTATTGGCAAAGTCATGCCCGGAGAACTTCTGTATTGGGAAAGTCATGCCCGGTAAAATTTTGTATTGGGAAAGTCATCTCCGGTGAACTTTTGTATGGAAAAGTCATCTCCGGTAAACTTTTGTATTGGCAAAGTCATCTCCGGTGAACTTTTGTATTGGCAAAGTCATGCCCGGTGAACTTTTGTATTGGCAAAGTCATCTCCGGTGAACTTTTGTATGGGAAAAGTCATGCCCGGTGAACTTTTGTATTGGGAAAGTCATCTCCGGTGAACTTTTGTAATGGGATGGTCATCTCCGGTGAACTTTTGTATTGGGAAAGTCATCTCCGGTGAACTTTTGTATGGGAAAAAGTCATCTCCGGTGAACTTTTGTATGGGAAAAGTCATCTCCGGTGAACTTTTGTATGGGAGAAGTCATCTCCGGTGAACTTTTGTATTCGGAAAGTCATCTCCGGTGAACTTTTGTATTGGGAAAGTCATCTCCGGTGAACTTTTGTATTGGGAAAGTCATCTCCGGTGAACTTTTGTATTGGGAAAGTCATACCCGGTGAACTTTTGTATTGGGAAGGTCATCTCCGGTGAACTTTTTTATTGGGAAATTCATCTCCGGTGAACTTTTGTATGGGAAAAGTCATTTCCGGTGAACTTTTGTATTGGGAAAGTCATGCCCGGTGAACTTTTGTATTGGGAAAGTCATCCCCGGTGAACTTTTGTATTGGGAAAGTCATGCTCGGTGAACTTTTGTATTGGGAAAGTCATGCCTGGTGAACTTTTGTATTGGGAAAGTCATCTCCGGTGAACTTTTGTATGGGAAAAGTCATCTCAGGTGAACTTTTGTATTGGGAAAGTCATCTCCGGTGAACTTTTGTATGGGAAAGTCATCTCCGGTGAACTTTTGTATTGGCAAAGTCATCTCCGGTGAACTTTTGTATTGGGAAAGTCATCTCCGGTGAACTTTTGTATTGGGAAAGTCATGCCCGGTGAACTGTTGTATTGAGAAAGTCATCTCCGGTGAACTTTTGTATGGGAAAAGTCGTCTCCGGCGAACTTATGTATGGGAAATTTCATCTTTTGTATTGGGAAATTCATGCCCGGTGAATTTTTGTATGGGAAAAGTATTCTCCGGTGAACTTTTGTATTGGGAAAGTCATGCCCGGTGAACTTTTGTATTGGGAAAGTCATGCCCGGTGAACTTTTGTATTGGGAAAAGTCATCTCCGGTGAACTTTTGTATGGGAAAAGTCATCTCCGGTGAACTTTTGTATTGGGAAGGTCATCTCCGGTGAACTTTTGTATTGGGAAAGTCATCTCCGGTGAACTTTTTGTATGGGAAAAGTCATCTCCGGTGAACTTTTGTATTGGCAAAGTCATCTCCGGTGAACTTTTGAATTGGCAAGGTCATGCCCGGTGAACTTTTGTATTGGCAAAGTCATCTCCGGTGAACTTTTGTATGGGAAAAGTCATGCCCGGTGAACTTTTGTATTAGGAAAGTCATCTCCGGTGAACTTTTGTATGGGAAAAGTCATGCCCGGTGAACTTTTGTATTGGGAAAGTCATCTCCGGTGAACTTTTGTATTGGGAAAGTCATCTCGTTGAACTTTTGTATTGGGAAAGTCATGCCCGTTGAACTTTTGTATTGGGAAGGTCATCTCCGGTGAACTTTTTTATTGGGAAAGTCATGCCCGGTGAACTTTTGTATTGGGAAGGTTATCTCCGGTGAACTTTTGTATTGGGAAAGTAATCTCCGGTGAACTTTTGTATGGGAAAAGTCATCTCCAGTGAACTTTTGGATTGGCAAAGTCTCCGGTGAACTTTTGTATTGGGAAAGTCATCTCCGGTGAACTTTTGTATGAGAAAAGTCATCTCCGGTGAACTTTTGTATTGGCAAAGTCATCTCTGGTGAACATTTGTATTGGCAAAGTCATGCCCGGTGAACTTTTGTATTGGGAGAGTCATGCCCGGTGAACTTTTGTATTGGGAAAAGTCATCTCCGGTGAACTTTTGTATGGGAAAAGTCATCTTTGGTGAACTTTTGTATTGGGGAAGGTCATCTTCGGTGAACTTTTGTATTGGGAAAGTCATCTCCATTGAACCTTTGTATGGGAAAAGTCATCTCCGGTGAACTTTTGTATTGGGAAAGTCATGCCCGGAGAACTTTTGTATTGGCAAAGTCATCTCCGGTGAACTTTTGTATTGGGAAAGTCATCTGCGGTGAACTTTTGTATTGGGAAAGTCATGTCCGGTGAACTTTTGTATTGGGAAAGCCATGTCCGGTGAACTTTTGTATTGGGAAAGTCATGCCCGGTGAACTTTTGTATTGGGAAAGTCATCTCCGGTGAACTTTTGTATGGGAAAAGTCTTCTCCGGTGAACTTTTGTATGGGAAAAGTCATCTTCGGTGCACTTTTGTATTGGGAAAGTCATGCCCGGTGAACTTTTGTATTGGGAAAGTCATGCCCGGTGAACTTTTGTATTGGGAAAGTCATCTCCGGTGAACTTTTGTATGGGAAAAGTCATCTCCGGTGAACTTTTGTATTGGGAAGGTCATCTCCGGTGAGCTTTTGTATTGGGAAGTCATCTCCGGTGAACTTTTGTATGGGAAAAGTCATCTCCCGTGAACTTTTGGATTGGCAAAGTCATCTCCGGTGAACTTTTCTATTGGGAAAGTCATGCCCGGTGAACTTTTGTATTGGGAAAGTCATGCCCGGTGAACTTTTGTATTGGGAAAGTCATCTCCGGTGAACTTTTGTATGGGAAAAGTCATCTCCGGTGAACTTTTGTATTGGCAAAGTCATGCCCGGTGAAATTTTGTATTGGCAAAGTCATCTCCGGTGAACTTTTGTATGGGAAAAGTCATGCCCGGTGAACTTTTGTATAGGGAAAGTCACCTCCGGTGAAAATTTGTATTGGGATGGTCATCTCCGGTGAACTTTTGTATTGGGAAAGTCATGCCCGGTGAACTTTTGTATTCGGAAAGTCAACTCCGGTGAACTTTTTGTATTGGCAAAGTCATGCCCGGTGAACTTTTGTATTGGGAAAGTCATCTCCGGTGAACTTTTGTATTGGGAAAGCCATGTCCGGTGAACTTTTGTATTGGGAAAGTCATGCCCGGTGAACTTTTGTATTGGAAAAGTCATCTCCGGTGAACTTTTGTATGGGAAAAGTCATCTCCGGTGAACTTTTGTATGGGAAAAGTCATCTTCGGTGCACTTTTGTATTGAGAAAGTCATGCCCGGTGAACTTTTGTATTGGGAAAGTCATGCCCGGTGAACTTTTGTATTGGGAAAGTCATCTCCGGTGAACTTTTGTATGGGAAAAGTCATCTCCGGTGAACTTTTGTGTTGCAAAAGTCATCTCCGGTGAGCTTTTGTATTGGAAAAGTCATTTCCGGTGACTTTTGTATGAGAAAAGTCATCTCCCGTGAACTTTTGGCTTGGCAAAGTCATCTCCGGTGAACTTTTCTATTGGGAAAGTCATGCCCGGAGAACTTCTTTATTGGGGAAAGTCATGCCCGGTGAAATTTTGTATTGGGAAAGTCATCTCCGGTGAACTTTTGTATGGAAAAGTCATCTCCGGTAAACTTTTGTATTGGCAAAGTCATTTCCGGTGATTTTTTGTATTGGCAAAGTCATGCCCTGTGAACTTTTGTATTGGCAAAGTCATCTCCGGTGAACTTTTGTATGGGAAAAGTCATGCCCGGTGAACTTTTGTATTGGGAAAGTCATCTCCGGTGAACTTTTGTATTGGGATGGTCATCTCCGGTGAACTTTTGTATTGGGAAAGTCATCTCCGGTGAACTTTTGTATGGGAAAAGTCATCTCCGGTGAACTTTTGTATGGGAAAAGTCATCTCCGGTGAACTTTTGTATTGGCAAAGTCATCTCCGGTGAACTTTTGTATGGGAAAAGTCATCTCCGGTGAACTTTTGTATTGGGAAAGTCATCTCCGGTGAACTTTTGTATTGGGAAAGTCATGCCCGGTGAACTTTTGTATTGGGAAGGTCATCTCCGGTGAACTTTTTTATTGGGAAATTCATCTCCGGTGAACATTAGTATGGGAAAAGTCATTTCCGGTGAACTTTTGTATTGGGAAAGTCATGCCCGGTGAACTTTTGTATTGGGAAAGTCATCCCGGTGAACTTTTGTATTGGGAAAGTCATGCCCGGTGAACTTTTGTATTGGGAAAGTCATGCCTGGTGAACTTTTGTATTGGGAAAGTCATCTCCGGTGAACTTTTGTATGGGAAAAGTCATCTCAGGTGAACTTTTGTATTGGGAAGTCATCTCCGGGGAACTTTTGTATGGGAAAGTCATCTCCGGTGAACTTTTGTATTGGCAAAGTCATCTCCGGTGAACTTTTGTATTGGGAAAGTCATCTCCGGTGAACTTTTGTATAGGGAAAGTCATGCCCGGTGAACTTTTGTATTGGGAAAGTCATGCCCGGTGAACTTTTGTATGGGAAAAATCATCTCCGGTGAACTTTTGTATTGGAAAGTCATCTCCGGTGAACTTTTGTATTGGGAAAGTCATCTCCGGTGAACTTTTGTATGGGAAAAGTCATCTCCGGTGAACTTTTGTATTGGAAAGTAATCTCCGGTGAACTTTTGTATTGGGAAAGTCATCTCCGGTGAACTTTTGTATGGGAAAGTCATCTCCGGTGAACTTTTGTATTGGCAAAGTCATCTCCGGTGAACTTTTGTATGGGAAAAGTCATGTCAGATGAACTTTTGTATTGGAAGGTCATCTCCGGTGAACTTTTGTATTGGGAAAGTCATCTCCGGTGAACTTTTGTATTGGGAAAGTCATCTCCGGTGGAGCTTTTGTATTGGGAAAGTCATGCCTGGTGAACTTTTGTATTGGGAAAGTCATCTCCGGTGAACTTTTGTATGGGAAAAGTCATCTCAGGTGAACTTTTGTATTGGGAAAGTCATCTCCGGTGAACTTTGTGTATGGGAAAAGTCATCTCCGGTGAACTTTTGTATGGGAAAAGTCATCTTCGGTGCACTTTTGTATTGGGAAAGTCATGCCCGGTGAACTTTTGTATTGGGAAAGTCATGCCCGGTGAACTTTTGTATTGGGAAAGTCATCTCCGGTGAACTTTTGTATGGGAAAAGTCATCTCCGGTGAACTTTTTGTATTGGGAAGGTCATCTCCGGTGAGCTTTTGTATTGGGAAAGTCATCTCCGGTGAACTTTTGTATGGGAAAAGTCATCTCCCGTGAACTTTTGGATTGGCAAAGTCATCCCCGGTGAACTTTTCTATTGGGAAAGTCATGCCCGGTGAACTTTTGTATTGGGAAAGTCATGCCCGGTGAACTTTTGTATTGGGAAAGTCATCTCCGGTGAACTTTTGTATGGGAAAAGTCATCTCCGGTGAACTTTTGTATTGGCAAAGTCATGCCCCGGTGAACTTTTGTATTGGCAAAGTCATCTCCGGTGAACTTTTGTATGGGAAAAGTCATGCCCGGTGAACTTTTGTATTGGGAAAGTCACCTCCGGTGAAAATTTGTATTGGGATGGTCATCTCCGGTGAACTTTTGTATTGGGAAAGTCATGCCCGGTGAACTTTTGTATTCGGAAAGTCAACTCCGGTGAACTTTTGTATTGGCAAAGTCATGCCCGGTGAACTTTTGTATTGGGAAAGTCATCTCCGGTGAACTTTTGTATTGGGAAAGCCATGTCCGGTGAACTTTTGTTATGGAAAAGTCATGCCCGGTGAACTTTTGTATTGGGAAAGTCATCTCCGGTGAACTTTTGTATGGGAAAAGTCATCTCCGGTGAACTTTTGTATGGGAAAAGTCATCTTCGGTGCACTTTTGTATTGGGAAAGTCATGCCCGGTGAACTTTTGTATTGGGAAAGTCATGCCCGGTGAACTTTTGTATTGGGAAAGTCATCTCCGGTGAACTTTTGTATGGGAAAAGTCATCTCCGGTGAACTTTTGTGTTGGGAAAGTCATCTCCGGTGAGCTTTTGTATTGGGAAAGTCATCTCCGGTGAACTTTTGTGTGGGAAAAGTCATCTCCCGTGAACTTTTGGCTTGGCAAAGTCATCTCCGGTGAACTTTTCTATTGGGAAAGTCATGCCCGGAGAACTTCTGTATTGGGAAAGTCATGCCCGGTGAAATTTTGTATTGGGAAAGTCATCTCCGGTGAACTTTTGTATGGGAAAAGTCATCTCCGGTAAACTTTTGTATTGGCAAAGTCATTTCCGGTGATTTTTTGTATTGGCAAAGTCATGCCCGGTGAACTTTTGTATTGGCAAAGTCATCTCCGGTGAACTTTTGTATGGGAAAAGTCATGCCCGGTGAACTTTTGTATTGGGAAAGTCATCTCCGGTGAACTTTTGTATTGGGATGGTCATCTCCGGTGAACTTTTGTATTGGGAAAGTCATCTCCGGTGAACTTTTGTATGGGAAAAGTCATCTCCGGTGAACTTTTGTATGGGAAAAGTCATCTCCGGTGAACTTTTGTATTGGCAAAGTCGTCTCCGGTGAACTTTTGTATGGGAAAAGTCATCTCCGGTGAACTTTTGTATTGGGAAAGTCATCTCCGGTGAACTTTTGTATTGGGAAAGTCATGCCCGGTGAACTTTTGTATTGGGAAAGTCATGCCTGGTGAACTTTTGTATGGGAAAAGTCATCTCCGGTGAAATTTTGATGGGAAAAGTCATCTCAGGTGAACTTTTGTATTGGGAAAGTCATCTCCGGTGAACTTTTGTATGGGAAAGTCATCTCCGGTGAACTTTTGTATTGGCAAAGTCATCTCCGGTGAACTTTTGTATTGGGAAAGTCATCTCCGGTGAACTTTTGTATTGGGAAAGTCATGCCCGGTGAACTTTTGTATTGGGAAAGTCATCTCCGGTGAACTTTTGTATGGGAAAAGTCATCTCCGGTGAACTTTTGTATTGGGAAAGTCATCTCCGGTGAACTTTTGTATTGGGAAAGTCATCTCCGGTGAACTTTTGTATGGGAAGTCATCTCCGGTGAACTTTTGTATTGGCAAAGTCATCTCCGGTGAACTTTTGTATGGGAAAAGTCATGTCAGGTGAACTTTTGTATTGGGAAGGTCATCTCCGGTGAACTTTTGTATTGGGAAAGTCATCTCCGGTGAACTTTTGTATTGGGAAAGTCATCTCCGGTGAACTTTTGATTGGGAAAGTCATGCCTGGTGAACTTTTGTATTGGGAAAGTCATCTCCGGTGAACTTTTGTATGGGAAAAGTCATCTCAGGTGAACTTTTGTATTGGGAAAGTCATCTCCGGTTAACTTTTGTATGGGAAAGTCATCTCCGGTGAACTTTTGTATTGGCAAAGTCATCTCCGGTGAACTTTTGTATGGGAAAAGTCATCTCCGGTGAACTTTTGTATTGGGAAAGTCATCTCCGGTGAACTTTTGCATGGGAAAAGTCATCTCCGGTGAACTTTTGTATGGGAAAAGTCATCTTCGGTGCACTTTTGTATTGGGAAAGTCATGCCCGGTGAACTTTTGTATTGGGAAGTCATGCCCGGTGAACTTTTGTATTGGGAAAGTCATCTCCGGTGAACTTTTGTATGGGAAAAGTCATCTCCGGTGAACTTTTGTAGTGGGAAGGTCATCTCCGGTGAGCTTTTGTATTGGGAAAGTCATCTCCGGTGAACTTTTGTATGGGAAAAGTCATCTCCCGTGAACTTTTGGATTGGCAAAGACATCTCCGGTGAACTTTTCTATTGGGAAAGTCATGCCCGGTGAACTTTTGTATTGGGAAAGTCATGCCCGGTGAACTTTTGTATTGGGAAAGTCATCTCCGGTGAACTTTTGTATGGGAAAAGTCATCTCCGGTGAACTTTTGTATTGGCAAAGTCATCTCCGGTGAACTTTTGTATTGGCAAAGTCATGCCCTGTGAACTTTTGTATGGGCAAAGTCATCTCCGGTGAACTTTTGTATGGGAAAAGTCATGCCCGGTGAACTTTTGTATTGGGAAAGTCACCTCCGGTGAAAATTTGTATTGGGATGGTCATCTCCGGTGAACTTTTGTATTGGGAAAGTCATCTTCGGTGAACTTTTGTATTGGGAAAGTCATCTCCGGTGAACTTTTGTATTGGGAAAGTCATGCCCGGTGAACTTTTGTATTGGGAAGGTCATATCCGGTGAACTTTTTTATTGGGAAAGTCATCTCCGGTGAACTTTTGTATGGGAAAAGTCATCTCCGGTGATCTTTTGTATTGGGAAAGTCATACCCGGTGAACTTTTGTATTCGGAAAGTCAACTCCGGTGAACTTTTGTATGGGAAAAGTCATCTCCGGTAAACTTTTGTATTGGCGAAGTCATCTCCGGTGAACTTTTGTATTGGCAAAGTCATGCCCGGAGAACTTCTGTATTGGGAAAGTCATGCCCGGTAAAATTTTGTATTGGGAAAGTCATCTCCGGTGAACTTTTGTATGGAAAAGTCATCTCCGGTAAACTTTTGTATTGGCAAAGTCATCTCCGGTGAACTTTTGTATTGGCAAAGTCATGCCCGGTGAACTTTTGTATTGGCAAAGTCATCTCCGGTGAACTTTTGTATGGGAAAAGTCATGCCCGGTGAACTTTTGTATTGGGAAAGTCATCTCCGGTGAACTTTTGTAATGGGATGGTCATCTCCGGTGAACTTTTGTATTGGGAAAGTCATCTCCGGTGAACTTTTGTATGGGAAAAGTCATCTCCGGTGAACTTTTGTATGGGAAAAGTCATCTCCGGTGAACTTTTGTATTGGCAAAGTCATCTCCGGTGAACTTTTGTATGGGAAAAGTCATCTCCGGTGAACTTTTGTATTGGGAAAGTCATCTCCGGTGAACTTTTGTATTGGGAAAGTCATCTCCGGTGAACTTTTGTATTGGGAAAGTCATACCCGGTGAACTTTTGTATTGGGAAGGTCATCTCCGGTGAACTTTTTTATTGGGAAATTCATCTCCGGTGAACTTTTGTATGGAAAAGTCATTTCCGGTGAACTTTTGTATTGGGAAAGTCATGCCCGGTGAACTTTTGTATTGGGAAAGTCATCCCCGGTGAACTTTTGTATTGGGAAAGTCATGCTCGGTGAACTTTTGTATTGGGAAAGTCATGCCTGGTGAACTTTTGTATTGGGAAAGTCATCTCCGGTGAACTTTTGTATGGGAAAAGTCATCTCAGGTGAACTTTTGTATTGGGAAAGTCATCTCCGGTGAACTTTTGTATGGGAAAGTCATCTCCGGTGAACTTTTGTATTGGCAAAGTCATCTCCGGTGAACTTTTGTATTGGGAAAGTCATCTCCGGTGAACTTTTGTATTGGGAAAGTCATGCCCGGTGAACTGTTGTATTGAGAAAGTCATCTCCGGTGAACTTTTGTATGGAAAAAGTCGTCTCCGGCGAACTTATGTATGGGAAATTTCATCTTTTGTATTGGGAAATTCATGCCCGGTGAATTTTTGTATGGGAAAAGTATTCTCCGGTGAACTTTTGTATTGGGAAAGTCATGCCCGGTGAACTTTTGTATTGGGAAAGTCATGCCCGGTGAACATTTGTATTGGGAAAAGTCATCTCCGGTGAACTTTTGTATGGGAAAAGTAATCTCCGGTGAACTTTTGTATTGGGAAGGTCATCTCCGGTGAACTTTTGTATTGGGAAAGTCATCTCCGGTGAACTTTTGTATGGGAAAAGTCATCTCCGGTGAACTTTTGTATTGGCAAAGTCATCTCCGGTGAACTTTTGAATTGGCAAGGTCATGCCCGGTGAACTTTTGTATTGGCAAAAGTCATCTCCGGTGAACTTTTGTATGGGAAAAGTCATGCCCGGTGAACTTTTGTATTGGGAAAGTCACCTCCGGTGAAAATTTGTATTGGGATGGTCATCTCCGGTGAACTTTTGTATTGGGAAAGTCATCTCCGGTGAACTTTTGTATTGGGAAAGTCATCTCCGTTGAACTTTTGTATTGGGAAAGTCATGCCCGTTGAACTTTTGTATTGGGAAGGTCATCTCCGGTGAACTTTTTTATTGGGAAAGTCATCTCCGGTGAACTTTTGTATGGGAAAAGTCATATCCGGTGAACTTTTGTATTGGGAAAGTCATGCCTGGTGAACTTTTGTATTCGGAAAGTCAACTCCGGTGAACTTTTGTATTGGCAAAGTCATGCCCGGTGAACTTTTGTATTGGGAAAGTCATCTCCGGTGAACTTTTGTATTGGGAAGGTTATCTCCGGTGAACTTTTGTATTGGGAAAGTAATCTCCGGTGAACTTTTGTATGGGAAAAGTCATCTCCAGTGAACTTTTGGATTGGCAAAGTCTCCGGTGAACTTTTGTATTGGGAAAGTCATCTCCGGTGAACTTTTGTATGAGAAAGTCATCTCCGGTGAACTTTTGTATTGGCAAAGTCATCTCCGGTGAACATTTGTATTGGCAAAGTCATGCCCGGTGAACTTTTGTATTGGGAGAGTCATGCCCGGTGAACTTTTGTATGGGAAAAGTCATCTTTGGTGAACTTTTGTATTGGGAAGGTCATCTCCATTGAACCTTTGTATGGGAAAAGTCATCTCCGGTGAACTTTTGTATTGGGAAAGTCATGCCCGGAGAACTTTTGTATTGGCAAAGTCATCTCCGGTGATCTTTTGTATTGGGAAAGTCATCTCCGGTGAACTTTTGTATTGGGAAAGTCATGTCCGGTGAACTTTTGTATTGGGAAAGCCATGTCCGGTGAACTTTTGTATTGGGAAAGTCATGCCCGGTGAACTTTTGTATTGGGAAAGTCATGCCCGGTGAACTTTTGTATGGGAAAAGTCTTCTCCGGTGAACTTTTGTATGGGAAAAGTCATCTTCGGTGCACTTTTGTATTGGGAAAGTCATGCCCGGTGAACTTTTGTATTGGGAAAGTCATGCCCGGTGAACTTTTGTATTGGGAAAGTCATCTCCGGTGAACTTTTGTATGGGAAAAGTCATCTCCGGTGAACTTTTGTATTGGGAAGGTCATCTCCGGTGAGCTTTTGTATTGGGAAAGTCATCTCCGGTGAACTTTTGTATGGGAAAAGTCATCTCCCGTGAACTTTTGGATTGGCAAAGTCATCTCCGGTGAACTTTTCTATTGGGAAAGTCATGCCCGGTGAACTTTTGTATTGGGAAAGTCATGCCCGGTGAACTTTTGTATTGGGAAAGTCATCTCCGGTGAACTTTTGTATGGGAAAAGTCATCTCCGGTGAACTTTTGTATTGGCAAAGTCATGCCCGGTGAAATTTTGTATTGGCAAAGTCATCTCCGGTGAACTTTTGTATGGGAAAAGTCATGCCCGGTGAACTTTTGTATAGGGAAAGTCACCTCCGGTGAAAATTTGTATTGGGATGGTCATCTCCGGTGAACTTTTGTATTGGGAAAGTCATGCCCGGTGAACTTTTGTATTCGGAAAGTCAACTCCGGTGAACTTTTGTATTGGCAAAGTCATGCCCGGTGAACTTTTGTATTGGGAAAGTCATCTCCGGTGAACTTTTGTATTGGGAAAGCCATGTCCGGTGAACTTTTGTATTGGGAAAGTCATGCCCGGTGAACTTTTGTATTGGGAAAGTCATCTCCGGTGAACTTTTGTATGGGAAAAGTCATCTCCGGTGAACTTTTGTATGGGAAAAGTCATCTTCGGTGCACTTTTGTATTGAGAAAGTCATGCCCTGTGAACTTTTGTATTGGGAAAGTCATGCCCGGTGAACTTTTGTATTGGGAAAGTCATCTCCGGTGAACTTTTGTATGGGAAAAGTCATCTCCGGTGAACTTTTGTGTTGCAAAAGTCATCTCCGGTGAGCTTTTGTATTGGAAAAGTCATTTCCGGTGAACTTTTGTATGGGAAAAGTCATCTCCCGTGAACTTTTGGCTTGGCAAAGTCATCTCCGGTGAACTTTTCTATTGGGAAAGTCATGCCCGGAGAACTTCTTTATTGGGAAAGTCATGCCCGGTGAAATTTTGTATTGGGAAAGTCATCTCCGGTGAACTTTTGTATGGGAAAAGTCATCTCCGGTAAACTTTTGTATTGGCAAAGTCATTTCCGGTGATTTTTTGTATTGGCAAAGTCATGCCCTGTGAACTTTTGTATTGGCAAAGTCATCTCCAGTGAACTTTTGTATGGGAAAAGTCATGCCCGGTGAACTTTTGTATTGGGAAAGTCATCTCCGGTGAACTTTTGTATTGGGATGGTCATCTCCGGTGAACTTTTGTATTGGGAAAGTCATCTCCGGTGAACTTTTGTATGGGAAAAGTCATCTCCGGTGAACTTTTGTATGGGAAAAGTCATCTCCGGTGAACTTTTGTATTGGCAAAGTCATCTCCGGTGAACTTTTGTATGGGAAAAGTCATCTCCGGTGAACTTTTGTATTGGGAAAGTCATCTCCGGTGAACTTTTGTATTGGGAAAGTCATGCCCGGTGAACTTTTGTATTGGGAAGGTCATCTCCGGTGAACTTTTTTATTGGGAAATTCATCTCCGGTGAACTTTAGTATGGGAAAAGTCATTTCCGGTGAACTTTTGTATTGGGAAAGTCATGCCCGGTGAACTTTTGTATTGGGAAAGTCATCCCCGGTGAACTTTTGTATTGGGAAAGTCATGCCCGGTGAACTTTTGTATTGGGAAAGTCATGCCTGGTGAACTTTTGTATTGGGAAAGTCATCTCCGGTGAACTTTTGTATGGGAAAAGTCATCTCAGGTGAACTTTTGTATTGGGAAAGTCATCTCCGGTGAACTTTTGTATGGGAAAGTCATCTCCGGTGAACTTTTGTATTGGCAAAGTCATCTCCGGTGAACTTTTGTATTGGGAAAGTCATCTCCGGTGAACTTTTGTATTGGGAAAGTCATGCCCGGTGAACTTTTGTATTGGGAAAGTCATGCCCGGTGAACTTTTGTATGGGAAAAATCATCTCCGGTGAACTTTTGTATTGGGAAAGTCATCTCCGGTGAACTTTTGTATTGGGAAAGTCATCTCCGGTGAACTTTTGTATGGGAAAAGTCATCTCCGGTGAACTTTTGTATTGGAAAGTAATCTCCGGTGAACTTTTGTATTGGGAAAGTCATCTCCGGTGAACTTTTGTATGGGAAAGTCATCTCCGGTGAACTTTTGTATTGGCAAAGTCATCTCCGGTGAACTTTTGTATGGGAAAAGTCATGTCAGATGAACTTTTGTATTGGGAAGGTCATCTCCGGTGAACTTTTGTATTGGGAAAGTCATCTCCGGTGAACTTTTGTATTGGGAAAGTCATCTCCGGTGAACTTTTGTATTGGGAAAGTCATGCCTGGTGAACTTTTGTATTGGGAAAGTCATCTCCGGTGAACTTTTGTATGGGAAAAGTCATCTCAGGTGAACTTTTGTATTGGGAAAGTCATCTCCGGTGAACTTTTGTATGGGAAAAGTCATCTCCGGTGAACTTTTGTATGGGAAAAGTCATCTTCGGTTGCACTTTTGTATTGGGAAAGTCATGCCCGGTGAACTTTTGTATTGGGAAAGTCATGCCCGGTGAACTTTTGTATTGGGAAAGTCATCTCCGGTGAACTTTTGTATGGGAAAAGTCATCTCCGGTGAACTTTTGTATTGGGAAGGTCATCTCCGGTGAGCTTTTGTATTGGGAAAGTCATCTCCGGTGAACTTTTGTATGGGAAAAGTCATCTCCCGTGAACTTTTGGATTGGCAAAGTCATCCCCGGTGAACTTTTCTATTGGGAAAGTCATGCCCGGTGAACTTTTGTATTGGGAAAGTCATGCCCGGTGAACTTTTGTATTGGGAAAGTCATCTCCGGTGAACTTTTGTATGGGAAAAGTCATCTCCGGTGAACTTTTGTATTGGCAAAGTCATGCCCGGTGAACTTTTGTATTGGCAAAGTCATCTCCGGTGAACTTTTGTATGGGAAAAGTCATGCCCGGTGAACTTTTGTATTGGGAAAGTCACCTCCGGTGAAAATTTGTATTGGGATGGTCATCTCCGGTGAACTTTTGTATTGGGAAAGTCATGCCCGGTGAACTTTTGTATTCGGAAAGTCAACTCCGGTGAACTTTTGTATTGGCAAAGTCATGCCCGGTGAACTTTTGTATTGGGAAAGTCATCTCCGGTGAACTTTTGTATTGGGAAAGCCATGTCCGGTGAACTTTTGTTATGGGAAAGTCATGCCCGGTGAACTTTTGTATTGGGAAAGTCATCTCCGGTGAACTTTTGTATGGGAAAAGTCATCTCCGGTGAACTTTTGTATGGGAAAAGTCATCTTCGGTGCACTTTTGTATTGGGAAAGTCATGCCCGGTGAACTTTTGTATTGGGAAAGTCATGCCCGGTGAACTTTTGTATTGGGAAAGTCATCTCCGGTGAACTTTTGTATGGGAAAAGTCATCTCCGGTGAACTTTTGTATTGTGAAAGTCATCTCCGGTGAACTTTTGTATTGGGAAAGTCATGCCCGGTGAACTTTTGTATTGGGAAAGTCATGCCTGGTGAACTTTTGTATTGGGAAAGTCATCTCCGGTGAAATTTTGTATGGGAAAAGTCATCTCAGGTGAACTTTTGTATTGGGAAAGTCATCTCCGGTGAACTTTTGTATGGGAAAGTCATCTCCGGTGAACTTTTGTATTGGCAAAGTCATCTCCGGTGAACTTTTGTATTGGGAAAGTCATCTCCGGTGAACTTTTGTATTGGGAAAGTCATGCCCGGTGAACTTTTGTATTGGGAAAGTCATCTCCGGTGAACTTTTGTATGGGAAAAGTCATCTCCGGTGAACTTTTGTATTGGGAAAGTCATCTCCGGTGAACTTTTGTATTGGGAAAGTCATCTCCGGTGAACTTTTGTATGGGAAAGTCATCTCCAGTGAACTTTTGTATTGGCAAAGTCATCTCCGGTGAACTTTTGTATGGGAAAAGTCATGTCAGGTGAACTTTTGTATTGGGAAGGTCATCTCCGGTGAACTTTTGTATTGGGAAAGTCATCTCCGGTGAACTTTTGTATTGGGAAAGTCATCTCCGGTGAATTTTTGTATTGGGAAAGTCATGCCTGGTGAACTTTTGTATTGGGAAAGTCATCTCCGGTGAACTTTTGTATGGGAAAAGTCATCTCAGGTGAACTTTTGTATTGGGAAAGTCATCTCCGGTGAACTTTTGTAGGGGAAAGTCATCTCCGGTGAACTTTTGTATTGGCAAAGTCATCTCCGGTGAACTTTTGTATTGGGAAAGTCATGCCCGGTGAACTTTTGTATTGGGAAAGTCATCTCCGGTGAACTTTTGTATGCGAAAAGTCATCTCCGGTGAACTTTTGTATTGGAAAGTCATCTCCGGTGAACTTTTGTATTGGGAAAGTCATCTCCGGTGAACTTTTGTATGGGAAAGTCATCTCCGGTGAACTTTTGTATTGGCAAAGTCATCTCCGGTGAACTTTTGTATGGGAAAAGTCATGTCAGGTGAACTTTTGTATTGGGAAGGTCATCTCCGGTGAACTTTTGTATTGGGAAAGTCATCTCCGGTGAACTTTTGTATTGGGAAAGTCATCTCCGGTGAACTTTTGTACGGGAAAAGTAATCTCCGGTGAACTTTTGTATTGGCAAAGTCATCTCCGGTGAACTTTTGTATTGGGAAAGTCATCTCCGGTGAACTTTTGTATTGGGAAAGTCATCTCCGGTGAACTTTTATATTGGGAAAGTCATGCCCGGTGAACTTTTGTATTGGGAAGGTCATCTCCGGTGAACTCTTGTATTGGGAAAGTCATCTCCGGTGAACTTTTGTATGGGAAAAGTCATCTCCGGTGAACTTTTGTATTGGGAAAGTCATGCCCGGTGAACTTTTGTATTGGCAAAGTCATCTCCGGTGAACTTTTGTATGGGAAAAGTCATCTCCGGTGAACTTTTGTGTTGGGAAAGTCATGCCCGGTGAACTTTTGTATTGGGAAGGTCATGTCCGGCGAAACTTTTGTATTGGGAAAGTCATGCCCGGTGAACTTTTGTATTGGAAAAGTCATCTCCGGTGAACTTTTGTATTGGGAAGGTCATCTTCGGTGAACTTTTGTATTGGGAAAAGTCATCTCCGGTGAACTTTTTTATGGGAAAAGTCATCTCCGGTGAACTTTTGTATTGGGAAAGTCATGCCCGGTGAACTTTTGTATGGGAAAAGTCATCTCCGGTGAACTTTGTATGGGAAAAGTCATCTCCGGTGAACTTTTGTATGGGAAAAGTCATCTCCGGTGAACTTTTGTATTGAGAAAGTCATCTCCGGTGAACTTTTGTATTGGCAAAGTCATCTCCGGTGAACTTTTGTATTGGGAAAGTCATCGCCGGTGAACTTTTGTATGGGAAAAGTCATCTCCGGTGAACTTTTGTATTGGCAAAGTCATCTCCGGTGAACTTTTGTATGGGAAAAGTCATCTCCGGTGAACTTTTGTATTGGGAAAGTCATCTCCGGTGAACTTTTGTATTGGGAAAGTCATCTCCGGTGAACTTTTGTATTGGGAAAGTCATGCCCGGTGAACTTTTGTATTGGGAAAGTCATTTTCGGTGAACTTTTGTATTGGGAAAGACATGCCCGGTGAACTTTTGTATTGGGAAAGTCATGCCCGGTGAACTTTTGTATTGGGAAAGTCATGCCCGGTGAACTTTTGTATGGGAAAAGTCATCTCCGGTGAACTTTTGTATGGGAAAAGTCATCTCCGGTGAACTTTTGTATGGGAAAAGTCATTTCCGGTGGCAAAGTCATCTCCGGTGAACTTTTGTATTGGGAAAGTCATCTCCGGTGAACTTTTGTATGGGAAAAGTCATCTCCGGTGAACTTTTGTATTGGGAAAGTCATCTCCGGTGAACTTTTGTATTGGGAAAGTCATGCCCGGTGAACTTTTGTATTGGGAAAGTCATTTTCGGTGAACTTTTGTATTGGGAAAGTCATGCCCGCTGAACTTTTGTATTGGGAAAGTCATCCCCGGTGAACTTTTGTATGGGAAAAGTCATGCCCGGTGAACTTTTGTATTGGGAAAGTCATCTCCGGTGAACTTTTGTATTGGCAAAGTCATCTCCGGCGAACTTTTGTATTGGGAAAGTCATCTCCGGTGAACTTTTGTATGGGAAAGTCACCTCCGGTGAACTTTTGTATTGGCAAAGTCATCTCCGGTGAACTTTTATATGGGAGAAGTCATCTCAGGTGAACTTTTATATTGGGAAGGTCATTTCCGGTGAACTTTTGTATGGGAAAAGTCATGCCCGGTGAACTTTTGTATTGGCAAAGTCATCTCCGGTGAACTTTTGTATTGGGAAAGTAATCTCCGGTGAACTTTTGTATGGGAAAATTATCCCCGGTGAACTTTTGTATTGGCAAAGTCATCTCCGGTGAACTTTTGTATGGGAAAAGTCATCTCGGGTGAACTTTTGTATTGGCAAAGTCATCTCCGGTGAATTTTTGTATTGGGAAAGTAATCTCCGGTGAACTTTTGTATGGGAAAATTATCCCCGGTGAACTTTTGTATTGGCAAAGTCATCTCCGGTGAACTTTTGTATGGGAAAAGTCATCTCAGGTGAACTTGTATATTGGGAAGGTCATCTCCGGTGAACTTTTGTATTGGGAAAGTCATCTCATGTGAACTTTTGTATTGGGAAAGTCATCTCCGGTGAACTTTTGTATTGGGAAAGTCATCTCCGGTGAACTTTTGTATTGGGAAAGTCATGCCCGGTGAACTTTTGTATTGGGAAGGTCATCTCCGGTGAACTTTTGTATTGGGAAAGTCATCTCCGGTGAACTTTTGTATGGGAAAAGTCATCTCAGGTGAACTTTTGTATTGGGAAGGTCATCTCTGGTGAACTTTTGTATTGGGAAAGTCATCTCCGGTGAACTTTTGTATTGGGAAAATCATCTCCGGTGAACTTTTGTATTGGGAAAGTCATCTCCGGTGAACTTTTGTATTGGGAAAGCCATCTCCGGTTATCTTTTGTATAGGAAAGTAATCTCCGGTGAACTTTTGTATGGGAAAAGTCATGCCCGGTGAACTTTTGTATTGGGAAAGTCATCTCCGGTGAACTTTTGTATTGGGATGGTCATCTCCGGTGAACTTTTGTATTGGGAAAGTCATCTCCGGTGAACTTTTGTATGGGAAAAGTCATCTCCGGTGAACTTTTGTATGGGAAAAGTCATCTCCGGTGAACTTTTGTATTGGCAAAGTCATCTCCGGTGAACTTTTGTATGGGAAAAGTCATCTCCGGTGAACTTTTGTATTGGGAAAGTCTTCTCCGGTGAACTTTTGTATTGGGAAAGTCATGCCCGGTGAACTTTTGTATTGGGAAAGTCATGCCTGGTGAACTTTTGTATTGGGAAAGTCATCTCCGGTGAAATTTTGTATGGGAAAAGTCATCTCAGGTGAACTTTTGTATTAGGAAAGTCATCTCCGGTGAACTTTTGTATGGGAAAGTCATCTCCGGTGAACTTTTGTATTGGCAAAGTCATCTCCGGTGAACTTTTGTATTGGGAAAGTCATCTCCGGTGAACTTTTGTATTGGGAAAGTCATGCCCGGTGAACTTTTGTATTGGGAAAGTCATCTCCGGTGAACTTTTGTATGGGAAAAGTCATTTCCGGTGAACTTTTGTATTGGGAAAGTCATCTCCGGTGAACTTTTGTATGGGAAAGTCATCTCCGGTGAACTTTTGTATTGGCAAAGTCATCTCCGGTGAACTTTTGTATGGGAAAAGTCATGTCAGGTGAACTTTTGTATTGGGAAGGTCATCTCCGGTGAACTTTTGTATTGGGAAAGTCATCTCCGGTGAACTTTTGTATGGGAAAGTCACCTCCGGTGAACTTTTGTATTGGCAAAGTCATCTCCGGTGAACTTTTATATGGGAGAAGTCATCTCAGGTGAACTTTTATATTGGGAAGGTCATTTCCGGTGAACTTTTGTATGGGAAAAGTCATGCCCGGTGAACTTTTGTATTGGCAAAGTCATCTCCGGTGAACTTTTGTATTGGGAAAGTAATCTCCGGTGAACTTTTGTATGGGAAAATTATCCCCGGTGAACTTTTGTATTGGCAAAGTCATCTCCGGTGAACTTTTGTATGGGAAAAGTCATCTCGGGTGAACTTTTGTATTGGCAAAGTCATCTCCGGTGAATTTTTGTATTGGGAAAGTAATCTCCGGTGAACTTTTGTATGGGAAAATTATCCCCGGTGAACTTTTGTATTGGCAAAGTCATCTCCGGTGAACTTTTGTATGGGAAAAGTCATCTCAGGTGAACTTGTATATTGGGAAGGTCATCTCCGGTGAACTTTTGTATTGGGAAAGTCATCTCATGTGAACTTTTGTATTGGGAAAGTCATCTCCGGTGAACTTTTGTATTGGGAAAGTCATCTCCGGTGAACTTTTGTATTGGGAAAGTCATGCCCGGTGAACTTTTGTATTGGGAAGGTCATCTCCGGTGAACTTTTGTATTGGGAAAGTCATCTCCGGTGAACTTTTGTATGGGAAAAGTCATCTCAGGTGAACTTTTGTATTGGGAAGGTCATCTCTGGTGAACTTTTGTATTGGGAAAGTCATCTCCGGTGAACTTTTGTATTGGGAAAATCATCTCCGGTGAACTTTTGTATTGGGAAAGTCATCTCCGGTGAACTTTTGTATTGGGAAAGCCATCTCCGGTTATCTTTTGTATAGGAAAGTAATCTCCGGTGAACTTTTGTATTGGCAAAGTCATCTCCGGTGAACTTTTGTATGGGAAAAGTCATGCCCGGTGAACTTTTGTATTGGGAAAGTCATCTCCGGTGAACTTTTGTATTGGGATGGTCATCTCCGGTGAACTTTTGTATTGGGAAAGTCATCTCCGGTGAACTTTTGTATGGGAAAAGTCATCTTCGGTGAACTTTTGTATGGGAAAAGTCATCTCCGGTGAACTTTTGTATTGGCAAAGTCATCTCCGGTGACCTTTTGTATGGGAAAAGTCATCTCCGGTGAACTTTTGTATTGGGAAAGTCTTCTCCGGTGAACTTTTGTATTGGGAAAGTCATGCCCGGTGAACTTTTGTATTGGGAAAGTCATGCCTGGTGAACTTTTGTATTGGGAAAGTCATCTCCGGTGAAATTTTGTATGGGAAAAGTCATCTCAGGTGAACTTTTGTATTAGGAAAGTCATCTCCGGTGAACTTTTGTATGGGAAAGTCATCTCCGGTGAACTTTTGTATTGGCAAAGTCATCTCCGGTGAACTTTTGTATTGGGAAAGTCATCTCCGGTGAACTTTTGTATTGGGAAAGTCATGCCCGGTGAACTTTTGTATTGGGAAAGTCATCTCCGGTGAACTTTTGTATGGGAAAAGTCATTTCCGGTGAACTTTTGTATTGGGAAAGTCATCTCCGGTGAACTTTTGTATGGGAAAGTCATCTCCGGTGAACTTTTGTATTGGCAAAGTCATCTCCGGTGAACTTTTGTATGGGAAAAGTCATGTCAGGTGAACTTTTGTATTGGGAAGGTCATCTCCGGTGAACTTTTGTATTGGGAAAGTCATCTCCGGTGAACTTTTGTATTGGGAAAGTCATCTCCGGTGAACTTTTGTATTGGGAAAGTCATGCCTGGTGAACTTTTGTATTGGGAAAGTCATCTCCGGTGAACTTTTGTATGGGAAAAGTCATCTCAGGTGAACTTTTGTATTGGGAAAGTCATCTCCGGTGAACATTTGTATGGGAAAGTCATCTCCGGTGAACTTTTGTATTGGCAAAGTCATCTCCGGTGAACTTTTGTATTGGGAAAGTCATGCCCGGTGAACTTTTGTATTGGGAAAGTCATCTCCGGTGAACTTTTGTATGGGAAAAGTCATCTCCGGTGAACTTTTGTATTGGAAAGTCATCTCCGGTGAACTTTTGTATTGGGAAAGTCATCTCCGGTGAACTTTTGTATTGGCAAAGTCATCTCCGGTGAACTTTTGTATTGGGAAAGTCATGTCCGGTGAACTTTTGTATTGGGAAGGTCATCTCCGGTGAACTCTTGTATTGGGAAAGTCATCTCCGGTGAACTTTTGTATTGGGAAAGTCATCTCCGGTGAACTTTTGTACGGGAAAAGTAATCTCCGGTGAACTTTTGTATTGGCAAAGTCATCTCCGGTGAACTTTTAAAAGTCATCTCCGGTGAACTTTTGTGTTGGGAAAGTCATGCCCGGTGAACTTTTGTATTGGGAAGGTCATGTCCGGTGAACTTTTGTATTGGGAAAGTAATGCCCGGTGAACTTTTGTATGGGAAAAGTCATCTCCGGTGAACTTTTGTAATGGGAAGGTCATTTTCGGTGAATTTTTGTATTGGGAAAAGTCATCTCCGGTGAACTTTTGTATGGGAAAAGTCATCTCCGGTGAACTTTTGTATTGGGAAAGTCATGCCCGGTGAACTTTTGTATGGGAAAAGTCATCTCCGGTGAACTTTTGTATGGGAAAAGTCATCTCCGGTGAACTTTTGTATTGAGAAAGTCATCTCCGGTGAACTTTTGTATTGGCAAAGTCATCTCCGGTGAACTTTTGTATTGGCAAAGTCATCTCCGGTGAACTTTTGTATGGGAAAAGTCATCTCCGGCGAACTTTTATATTGGCAAAGTCATTTCCGGTGAACTTTTGTATGGGAAAAGTCATCTCCGGTGAACTTTTGTATTGGGAAAGTTATCTCCGGTGAACTTTTGTATTGGGAAAGTCATCTCCGGTGAACTTTTGTATTGGGAAAGTCATGTCCGGTGAACTTTTGTATTGGGAAAGTCATCTCCGGTGAACTTTTGTATTGGGAAAGTCATGCCCGGTGAACTTTTGTATTGGGAAAGTCATGCCTGGTGAACTTTTGTATTGGGAAAGTCATCTCCGGTGAAATTTTGTATGGGAAAAGTCATCTCAGGTGAACTTTTGTATTGGGAAAGTCATCTCCGGTGAACTTTTGTATGGAAAAGTCATCTCCGGTGAACTTTTGTATTGGCAAAGTCATCTCCGGTGAACTTTTGTATTGGGAAAGTCATCTCCGGTGAACTTTTGTATTGGGAAAGTCATGCCCGGTGAACTTTTGTATTGGGAAAGTCATCTCCGGTGAACTTTTGTATGGGAAAAGTCATCTCCGGTGAACTTTTGTATTGGGAAAGTCATCTCCGGTGAACTTTTGTATTGGGAAAGTCATCTCCGGTGAACTTTTGTATGGGAAAGTCATCTCCGGTGAACTTTTGTATTGGCAAAGTCATCTCCGGTGAACTTTTGTATGGGAAAAGTCATGTCAGGTGAACTTGTGTATTGGGAAGGTCATCTCCGGTGAACTTTTGTATTGGGAAAGTCATGTCCGGTGAACTTTTGTATTGGGAAAGTCATCTCCGGTGAACTTTTGTATTGGGAAAGTCATCTCCGGTGAACTTTTGTATGGGAAAGTCATCTCCGGTGAACTTTTGTATTGGCAAAGTCATCTCCGGTGAACTTTTGTATGGGAAAAGTCATGTCAGGTGAACTTTTGTATTGGGAAGGTCATCTCCGGTGAACTTTTGTATTGGGAAAGTCATGTCCGGTGAACTTTTGTATTGGGAAAGTCATCTCCGGTGAACTTTTGTATTGGGAAAGTCATGCCTGGTGAACTTTTGTATTGGGAAAGTCATCTCCGGTGAACTTTTGTATGGGAAAAGTCATCTCAGGTGAACTTTTGTATTGGGAAAGTCATCTCCGGTGAACATTTGTATGGGAAAGTCATCTCCGGTGAACTTTTGTATTGGCAAAGTCATCTCCGGTGAACTTTTGTATTGGGAAAGTCATGCCCGGTGAACTTTTGTATTGGGAAAGTCATCTCCGGTGAACTTTTGTATGGGAAAAGTCATCTCCGGTGAACTTTTGTATTGGAAAGTCATCTCCGGTGAACTTTTGTATTGGGAAAGTCATCTCCGGTGAACTTTTGTATTGGCAAAGTCATCTCTGGTGAACTTTTGTATGGGAAAAGTCATGTCAGGTGAACTTTTGTATTGGGAAGGTCATCTCCGGTGAACTTTTGTATTGGGAAAGTCATCTCCGGTGAACTTTTGTATTGGGAAAGTCATGTCCGGTGAACTTTTGTATTGGGAAAGTCATCTCCGGTGAACTTTTGTATTGGGAAAGTCATCTCCGGTGAACTTTTGTATGGGAAAGTCATCTCCGGTGAACTTTTGTATTGGCAAAGTCATATCCGGTGAACTTTGTATTGGGAAAGTCATGCCCGGTGAACTTTTGTATTGGGAAGGTCATCTCCGGTGAACTCTTGTATTGGGAAAGTCATCTCCGGTGAACTTTTGTATGGGAAAAGTCATCTCCGGTAAACTTTTGTATTGGGAAAGTCATGCCCGGTGAACTTTTGTATTGGGAAAGTCATGCCCGGTGAACTTTTGTATTGGGAAAGTCATGCCCGGTGAACTTTTGTATTGGGAAAGTCATGCCCGGTGAACTTTTGTATGGGAAAAGTCATCTCCGGTGAACTTTTGTATGGGAAAAGTCATCTCCGATGAACTTTTGTATGGGAAAAGTCATTTCCGGTGAACTTTTGTATTGGGAAAGTCATCTCCGGTGAACTTTTGTATTGGCAAAGTCATCTCCGGTGAACTTTTGTATGGAAAGTCATCTCCGGTGAACTTTTGTATGGGAAAAGTCATCTCCGGTGAACTTTTGTATTGGCAAAGTCATCTCCGGTGAACTTTGTATTGGGAAAGTCATCTCGGTGAACTTTTGTATTGGGAAAGTCATGCCCGGTGAACTTTTGTATTGGGAAAGTCATTTTCGGTGAACTTTTGTATTGGAAAGTCATGCCCGGTGAACTTTTGTATTGGGAAAGTCATCCCCGGTGGAACTTTTGTATGGGAAAAGTCATGCCCGGTGAACTTTTGTATTGGGAAAGTCATCTCCGGTGAACTTTTGTATTGGCAAAGTCATCTCCGGTGAACTTTTATATGGGAGAAGTCATCTCAGGTGAACTTTTATATTGGGAAGGTCATTTCCGGTGAACTTTTGTATGGGAAAAGTCATCTCCGGTGAACTTTTGTATGGGAAAAGTCATGCCCGGTGAACTTTTGTATTGGCAAAGTCATCTCCGGTGAACTTTTGTATTGGGAAAGTAATCTCCGGTGAACTTTTGTATGGGAAAATTATCCCCGGTGAACTTTTGTATTGGCAAAGTCATCTCCGGTGAACTTTTGTATGGGAAAAGTCATCTCCGGTGAACTTTTGTATTGGCAAAGTCATCTCCGGTGAACTTTTGTATTGGGAAAGTAATCTCCGGTGAACTTTTGTATGGGAAATTATCCCCGGTGAACTTTTGTATTGGCAAAGTCATCTCCGGTGAACTTTTGTATGGGAAAAGTCATCTCAGGTGAACTTTTATATTGGGAAGGCCATCTCCGGTGAACTTTTGTATTGGGAAAGTCATCTCATGTGAACTTTTGTATTGGGAAAGTCATCTCCGGTGAACTTTTGTATTGGGAAAGTCATGCCCGGTGAACTTTTGTATTGGGAAGGTCATCTCCGGTGAACTTTTGTATTGGGAAAGTCATCTCCGGTGAACTTTTGTATGGGAAAAGTCATCTCAGGTGAACTTTTGTATTGGGAAAGTCATCTCCGGTGAACTTTTGTATTGGGAAATACATCTCCGGTGAACTTTTGTATTGGGAAAATCATCTCCGGTGAACTTTTGTATTGGCAAAGTCATCTTCGGTGAACTTTTGTATGGGAAAAGTCAGCTCAGGTGAACTTTTGTATTGGGAAGGTCATCTCCGGTGAATTTTTGTATGGGAAAGTCATCTCCGGTGAACTTTTGTATTTGGAAGGTCATCTCCGGTGAACTTTTGTATTGGGAAAGTCATCTCCGGTGAACTTTTGTATGGGAAAAGTCATCTCCGGTGAACTTTTGTATTGGGAAAGTCATGCCCGGTGAACTTTTGTATTGGGAAAGTCATGCCGGGTGAACTTTTGTATTGGGAAAGTCATGCCCGGTGAACTTTTGTATTGGGAAAGTCATGCCCGGTGAACTTTTGTATTGGGAAGGTCATGTCCGGTGAACTTTTGTATTGGGAAAGTCTTCTCCGGTGAACTTTTGTATGGGAAAAGTCATCTCCGGTGAACTTTTGTATTGGGAAGGTCATCTTCGGTGAACTTTTGTATTGTGAAAGTCATCTCCGGTGAACTTTTGTATGGGAAAAGTCATCTCCGGTGAACTTTTGTATGGGAAAAGTCATCTCCGGTGAACTTTTGTATGGGAAAAGTCATCCCAGGTGAACTTTTGTATTGGGAAAGTCATCTCCGGTGAACTTTTGTATTGGCAAAGTCAACTCCGGTGAACTTTTGTATTGGAAAAGTCATCTCCGGTGAACTTTTGTATGGGAAAAGTTATCTCCGGTGAACTTTTGTATTGGGAAAGTAATCTCCGGTGAACTTTTGTATGGGAAAATTATCCCCGGTGAACTTTTGTATTGGCAAAGTCATCTCCGGTGAATTTTTGTATGGGAAAAGTCATCTCCGGTGAACTTTTGTATTGGCAAAGTCATCTCCGGTGAACTTTTGTATTGGGAAAGTAATCTCCGGTGAACTTTTGTATGGGAAAATTATCCCCGGTGAACTTTTGTATTGGGAAAGTAATCTCCGGTGAACTTTTGTATGGGAAAACTATCCCCGGTGAACTTTTGTATTGGCAAAGTCATCTCCGGTGAACTTTTGTATGGGAAAAGTCATCTCCGGTGAACTTTTGTATTGGCAAAGTCATCTCCGGTGAACTTTTGTATGGGAAAAGTCATCTCCGGTGAACTTTTGTATTGGCAAAGTCAACTCCGGTGAACTTTTGTATTGGAAAAGTCATCTCCGGTGAACTTTTGTATGGGAAAAGTCATCTCCGGTGAACTTTTGTATTGGCAAAGTCAACTCCGGTGAACTTTTGTATTGGAAAAGTCATCTCCGGTGAACTTTTGTATGGGAAAAGTTATCTCCGGTGAACTTTTGTATTGGGAAAGTAATCTCCGGTGAACTTTTGTATGGGAAAATTATCCCCGGTGAACTTTTGTATTGGCAAAGTCATCTCCGGTGAACTTTTGTATGTGAAAAGTCATCTCCGGTGAACTTTTGTATTGGCAAAGTCATCTCCGGTGAACTTTTGTATGGGAAAAGTCATCTCAGGTGAACTTTTATATTGGGAAGGTCATCTCCGGTGAACTTTTGTATTGGGAAAGTCATCTCATGTGAACTTTTGTATTGGGAAAGTCATCTCCGGTGAACTTTTGTATTGGGAAAGTCATCTCCGGTGAACTTTTGTATTGGGAAAGTCATGCCCGGTGAACTTTTGTATTAGGAAGGTCATCTCCGGTGGACTTTTGTATTGGGAAAGTCATCTCCGGTGAACTTTTGTATGGGAAAAGTCATCTCAGGTGAACTTTTGTATTGGGAAGGTCATCTCTGGTGAACTTTTGTATTGGGAAAGTCATCTCCGGTGAACTTTTGTATTGGGAAAATCATCTCCGGTGAACTTTTGTATTGGGAAAGTCATCTCCGGTGAACTTTTGTATTGGGAAAGCCATCTCCAATTATCTTTTGTATGGGAAAGTCATCTCCGGTGAACTTTTGTATTGGCAAAGTCATCTCCGGTGAACTTTTGTATGGGAAAAGTAATCTCAGGTGAACTTTTGTATTGGGAAGGTCATCTCCGGTGAACTTTTGTATAGGGAAAGTCATCTCCGGTGAACTTTTGTATGGGAAAAGTAATCTCCGGTGAACTTTTGTATTGGCAAAGTCACCTCCGGTCAACTTTTGTATGGGAAAAGTCATCTCCGGTGAACTTTTGTATTGGGAAAGTCATCTCGGTGAACTTTTGTATTGGGAAAGTCATCTCCGGTGAACATTTGTATTGGGAAAGTCATGCCCGATGAACTTTTGTATTTGGAAGGTCATCTCCGGTGAACTTTTGTATTGGGAAAGTCATCTCCGGTGAACTTTTGTATGGGAAAAGTCATCTCCGGTGAACTTTTGTATTGGGAAAGTCATGCCCGGTGAACTTTTGTATTGGCAAAGTCATCTCCGGTGAACTTTTGTATGGGAAAAGTCATCTCCGGTGAACTTTTGTGTTGGGAAAGTCATGCCCGGTGAACTTTTGTATAGGGAAGGTCATGTCCGGTGAACTTTTGTATTGGGAAAGTCATGCCCGGTGAACCTTTGTATGGGAAAAGTAATCTCCGGTGAACTTTTGTATTGGGAAGGTCATATTAGGTGAACTTTTGTATTGGGAAAGTCATCTCCGGTGAACTATTGTATGGGAAAAGTCATCTCCGGTGAACTTTTGTATGGGAAAAGTCATCTCCGGTGAACTTTTGTATGGGAAAAGTCATCTCCGGTGAACTTTTGTATTGGGAAAGTCATCTCCGGTGAACTTTTGTATTGGCAAAGTCATCTCCAGTGAACTTTTGTATTGAAAAAGTCATCTCCGGTGAACTTTTGTATTGGGAAAGTCATCTCCGGTGAAATTTTGTATGGGAAAAGTCATCTCCGGTGAACTTTTGTATTGGAAAGTCATGCCCGGTGAACTTTTGTATTGGGAAAGTCATCTCCGGTAAACTTTTGTATTGGGAAAGTCATGCCCGGTGAACTTTTGTATTGGGAAAGTTATGCACGGTGAACTTTTGTATGGGAAAAGTCATGCCCGGTGAACTTTTGTATTGGGAAAGTCATCTCCGGTGAACTTTTGTATTGGCAAAGTCATCACCGGTGAACTTTTGTATTGGGAAAGTCATCTCCTGTGAACTTTTGTATGGGAAAGTCATCTCCGGTGAACTTTTGTATTGGCAAAGTCATCTTCGGTGAACTTTTGTATGGGAAAAGTCATCTCAGGTGAACTTTTGTATTGGGAAGGTCATCTCCGGTGAATTTTTGTATGGGAAAAGTCATCTCCGGTGAACTTTTGTATTGGGAAAGTCATGCCCGGTGAACTTTTGTATTGGGAAGGTCATCTCCGGTGAACTTTTGTATTGGGAAAGTCATCTCCGGTGAACTTTTGTATGGGAAAAGTCATCTCCGGTGAACTTTTGTATTGGGAAAGTCATGCCCGGTGAACTTTTGTATTGGGAAAGTCATGCCGGGTGAACTTTTGTATTGGGAAAGTCATGCCCGGTGAACTTTTGTATTGGGAAAGTCATGCCCGGTGAACTTTTGTATTGGGAAGGTCATGTCCGGTGAACTTTTGTATTGGCAAAGTCATCTCCGGTGAACTTTTGTATGGGAAAAGTCATCTCCGGTGAACTTTTGTATTGGGAAGGTCATCTTCGGTGAACTTTTGTATTGTGAAAGTCATCTCCGGTGAACTTTTGTATGGGAAAAGTCATCTCCGGTGAACTTTTGTATGGGAAAAGTCATCTCCGGTGAACTTTTGTATGGGAAAAGTCATCCCAGGTGAACTTTAGTATTGGGAAAGTCATCTCCGGTGAACTTTTGTATTGGCAAAGTCAACTCCGGTGAACTTTTGTATTGGAAAAGTCATCTCCGGTGAACTTTTGTATGGGAAAATTTATCTCCGGTGAACTTTTGTATTGGCAAAGTCATCTCCGGTGAACTTTTGTATGGGAAAAGTAATCTCCGGTGAACTTTTGTATTGGGAAAGTCATCTCCGGTGAACTATTGTATGGGAAAAGTCATCTCCGGTGAACTTTTGTATTGGGAAAGTCATCTCCGGCGAACTTTTGTATTAAGAAAGGCATCTCCGGTGAACTTTTGTATGGGAAAGTCATCTCCGGTGAACTTTTGTATGGAAAAGTCATGCCCGGAGAACTTTTGTATTGGGAAAGTCATGTACGGTGAAATTTTGTATTGAAAAAGTCATCTCCGGTGAACTTTTGTATTGGGAAAGTCATCTCCGGTGAACTTTTGTATGGGAAAAGTCATCTCCGGTGAACTTTTGTATTTGAAAAGTCATCTCCGGTGAACTTTTGTATGGGAAAATTCATCTCCGGTGAACTTTTGTATTGGGAAGGTCATCTCCGGGAAACTTTTGTATTGGCAAAGACATCTCCGGTGAACTTTTGTATGGGAAAAGTCATCTCCGGTGAAATTTTGTATTGGAAAAATCATCTCCGGTGAACTTTTGTATTGGGAAAGTCATCTCCGGTGAACTTTTGTATTAGGAAAGTCATGACCGGTTAACTTTTGTATTGGGAAAGTCATGCCCGGTAAACTTTTGTATGGGAAAAGTCATCTCCGGTGAACTTTTGTATTGGGAAAGTCATCTCCGGTGAACTTTTGTATTGGCAAAGTCATCTCCGGTGAACTTTTGTATTGGGAAAGTCATGCCCGGTGAACTTTTATATTGGGAAAGTCATGCCCGGTGAACTTTTGTATTGGGAAAGTCATGCCCGGTGAACTTTTGTATTGGGAAATTCATGCCCGGTAAACTTTTGTATTAGAAAAGTCATGCCCGGTGAGCTTTTGTATTGGGAAGGTCATCTCCGGTGAACTTTTGTATTGGGAAAGTCATCTCCGGTGAACTTTTGTATGGGAAAAGTCATCTCCGGTGAACTTTTGTATTGGGAAGGTCATTTCCGGTGAACTTTTGTATTGGGAAAGTCATCTCCGGTGAACCTTTGTATGGGAAAAGTCATCTCCGGTGAACTTTTGTATGGGAAAAGTCATCTCCGGTGAACTTTTGTATGGAAAAAGTCATCTCCGGTGAACTTTTGTATTGGGAAAGTCATCTCCGGTGAACTTTTGTATTGGCAAAGTCATCTCCGGTGAACTTTTGTATTGACAAAGTCGTCTCCTGTGAACTTTTGTATGGGAAAAGTCATCTCCGGTGACCCTTTGTATTGGGAAAGTCATCTCCGGTGAACTTTTGTATTGGGAAAGTCATGCCCGGTGAACTTTTGTATTGGGAAAGTCATCTCCGGTGAACTTTTGTATTGGGAAAGTCATCTCCGGTGAACTTTTGAATTGGAAAAGTCATCCCCGGTGAACTTTTGTATTGGGAAAGTCATGCCCGGTGAATTTTTGTATTGGGAAAGTCATCTCCGGTGAACTTTTGTATTGGGAAAGTCATGCCCGGTGAACTTTTGTATTGGGAAAGTCATGCCCGGTGAACTTTTGTATGGGAAAAGTCATGCCCGGTGAACTTTTGTATTGGGAAAGTCATCTCCGGTGAACTTTTGTATGGGAAAAGTCATCTCCGGTGAAATTTTGTATGGGAAAAGTCATCTCCGGTGAACTTTTGTATTGGGAAAGTCATCTCCGGTGAACTTTTGTATTGGCAAAGTCATGCCCGGTGTACTTTTGTATGGGAAAAGTCATCTCCGGTGAACTTTTGTATTGGGAAAGTCATCTCCGGTGAACTTTTGTATGGAAAAAGTCATCTCCGGTGAACTTTTGTATTGGGAAAGTCATCTCCGGTGAACTTTTGTATTGGCAAAGTCATCTCCGGTGAACTTTTGTATTGGCAAAGTCATCTCCGGTGAACTTTTGTATGGGAAAAGTCATCTCCGGTGACCCTTTGTATTGGGAAAGTCATCTCCGGTGAACTTTTGTATTGGGAAAGTCATGCCCGGTGAACTTTTGTATTGGGAAAGTCATCTCCGGTGAACTTTTGTATTGGGAAAGTCATCTCCGGTGAACTTTTGTATTGGAAAAGTCATGCCCGGTGAACTTTTGTATTGGGAAAGTCATGCCCGGTGAATTTTTGTATTGGGAAAGTCATCTCCGGTGAACTTTTGTATTGGGAAAGTCATGCCCGGTGAACTTTTGTATTGGGAAAGTCATCTCCGGGTACTTTTGTATGGGAAAAGTCAGCTCCGGTGAACTTTTGTATTGGGAAAGTCATCTCCGGTGAACTTTTGTATGGAAAAAGTCATCTCCGGTGAACTTTTGTATTGGGAAATTCATCTCCGGTGAACTTTTGTATTGGCAAAGTCATCTCCGGTGAACTTTTGTATTGGCAAAGTCATCTCCGGTGAACTTTTGTATGGGAAAAGTCATCTCCGGTGACCCTTTGTATTGGGAAAGTCATCTCCGGTGAACTTTTGTATTGGGAAAGTCATGCCCGGTGAACTTTTGTATTGGGAAAGTCATCTCCGGTGAACTTTTGTATTGGGAAAGGCATCTCCGGTGAACTTTTGTATTGGAAAAAGTCATGCCCGGTGAACTTTTGTATTGGGAAAGTCATGCCCGGTGAATTTTTGTATTGGGAAAGTCATCTCCGGTGAACTTTTGTATTGGGAAAGTCATGCCCGGTGAACTTTTGTATTGGGAAAGTCATCTCCGGTGAACTTTTGTATTGGGAAAGTCATGCCCGGTGAACTTTTGTATTGGGAAAGTCATGCCCGGTGAACTTTTGTATGGGAAAAGTCATGCCCGGTGAACTTTTGTATCGGGAAAGTCATCTCCGGTGAACTTTTGTATGGGAAAAGTCATCACCGGTGAACTTTTGTATGGGAAAAGTCATCTCCGGTGAACTTTTGTATTGGGAATGTCATCTCCGGTGAACTTTTGTATTGGCAAAGTCATGCCCGGTGTACTTTTGTATGGGAAAAGTCATCTCCGGGGAACTTTTGTATTGGCAAAGTCATCTCCGGTGAACTTTTGTATGGGAAAAGTCATCTCAGGTGAACTTTTATATTGGGAAGGTCATCTCCGGTGAACTTTTGTATTGGGAAAGTCATGCCCGGTGAACTTTTGTATTGGGAAAGTCATCTCCGGTGAACTTTTGTATTGGGAAAGTCATCTCCGGTGAACTTTTGTATTGGGAAAGTCATGCCCGGTGAACTTTTGTATTGGGAAGGTCATCTCCGGTGAACTTTTGTATGGGAAAAGTCATGCCCGGTGAACTTTTGTATCGGGAAAGTCATCTCCGGTGAACTTTTGTATGGGAAAAGTCATCTCCGGTGAACTTTTGTATTGGGAAAGTCATCTCCGGTGAAATTTTGTATGGGAAAAGTCATCTCCGGTGAATTTTTGTATGGGAAAAGTCATCTCCGGTGAACTTTTGTATGGGAAAAGTCATCTCCGGTGAACTTTTGTATTGGGAAAGTCATGCACGGTGAAATTTTGTATTGGCAAAGTCATCTCCGGTGAACTTTTGTATGGGAAAAGTCATCTCCGGTAAACTTTTGTATTGGCAAAGTCATGCACGGTGAAATTTTGTATTGGCAAAGTCATCTCCGGTGAACTTTTGTATGGGAAAAGTCATCTCCGGTGAACTTTTGTATGGGAAAAGTCATCTCCGGTGAACTTTTGTATTGGGCAAGTCATGCCCGGTGAACTTTTGTATTGGGAAAGTCATGCCCGGTGAACTTTTGCATTGGGAATTTCATCTCCGGTGAACTTTTGTATGGGAAAATCATCTCCGGTGAACTTTTGTATTGGAAGGTCATCTCCGGGGAACTTTTGTATTGGCAAAGTCATCTCCGGTGAACTTTTGTATGGGAAAAGTCATCTCAGGTGAACTATTATATTGGGAAGGTCATCTCCGGTGAACTTTTGTATTGGGAAAGTCATCTCCGGTGAACTTTTGTATTGGGAAAGTCATCTCCGGTGAACTTTTGTATTGGGAAAGTCATCTCCGGTGAACTTTTGTATTGGGAAAGTCATGCCCGGTGAACTTTTGTATTGGGAAGGTCATCTCCGGTGAACTTTTGTATTGGGAAAGTCATGCCCGGTGAACTTTTGTATGGGAAAAGTCATCTCCGGTGAACTTTTGTATTGGGAAGGTCATCTTCGGTGAACTTTTGTATTGGGAAAGTCATCTCCGGTGAACTTTTGTATGGGAAAAGTCATCTCCGGTGAACTTTTGTATGGGAAAAGTCATCTCCGGTGAACTTTTGTATGGGAAAAGTCATCTCCGGTGAACTTTTGTATTGGGAAAGTCATGCACGGTGAAATTTTGTATTGGCAAAGTCATCTCCGGTGAACTTTTGTATGGGAAAAGTCATGCCCGATGAACTTTTGTATTTGGAAGGTCATCTCCGGTGAACTTTTGTATTGGGAAAGTCATCTCCGGTGAACTTTTGTATGGGAAAAGTCATCTCCGGTGAACTTTTGTATTGGGAAGGTCATGTCCGGTGAACGTTTGTATTGGGAAAGTCATGCCCGGTGAACTTTTGTATGGGAAAAGTCATCTCCGGTGAACTTTTGTATTGGGAAGGTCATCTTCGGTGAACTTTTGTATTGGGAAAGTCATCTCCGGTGAACTTTTGTATGGGAAAAGTCATCTCCGGTGAACTTTTGTATGGGAAAAGTCATCTCCGGTGAACTTTTGTATGGGAAAAGTCATCTCCGGTGAACTTTTGTATTGGGAAAGTCATCTCCGGTGAACTTTTGTATTGGCAAAGTCATGCCCGGTGTACTTTTGTATGGGAAAAGTCATCTCCGGTGAACTTTTGTATTGGGAAAGTCATCTCCGGTGAACTTTTGTATGGAAAAAGTCATCTCCGGTGAACTTTTGTATTGGGAAAGTCATCTCCGGTGAACTTTTGTATTGGCAAAGTCATCTCCGGTGAACTTTTGTATTGGCAAAGTCATCTCCGGTGAACTTTTGTATGGGAAAAGTCATCTCCGGTGACCCTTTGTATTGGGAAAGTCATCTCCGGTGAACTTTTGTATTGGGAAAGTCATGCCCGGTGAACTTTTGTATTGGGAAAGTCATCTCCGGTGAACTTTTGTATTGGGAAAGTCATCTCCGGTGAACTTTTGTATTGGAAAAGTCATGCCCGGTGAACTTTTGTATTGGGAAAGTCATGCCCGGTGAATTTTTGTATTGGGAAAGTCATCTCCGGTGAACTTTTGTATTGGGAAAGTCATGCCCGGTGAACTTTTGTATTGGGAAAGTCATCTCCGGGTACTTTTGTATGGGAAAAGTCAGCTCCGGTGAACTTTTGTATTGGGAAAGTCATCTCCGGTGAACTTTTGTATGGAAAAAGTCATCTCCGGTGAACTTTTGTATTGGGAAATTCATCTCCGGTGAACTTTTGTATTGGCAAAGTCATCTCCGGTGAACTTTTGTATTGGCAAAGTCATCTCCGGTGAACTTTTGTATGGGAAAAGTCATCTCCGGTGACCCTTTGTATTGGGAAAGTCATCTCCGGTGAACTTTTGTATTGGGAAAGTCATGCCCGGTGAACTTTTGTATTGGGAAAGTCATCTCCGGTGAACTTTTGTATTGGGAAAGGCATCTCCGGTGAACTTTTGTATTGGAAAAAGTCATGCCCGGTGAACTTTTGTATTGGGAAAGTCATGCCCGGTGAATTTTTGTATTGGGAAAGTCATCTCCGGTGAACTTTTGTATTGGGAAAGTCATGCCCGGTGAACTTTTGTATTGGGAAAGTCATCTCCGGTGAACTTTTGTATTGGGAAAGTCATGCCCGGTGAACTTTTGTATTGGGAAAGTCATGCCCGGTGAACTTTTGTATGGGAAAAGTCATGCCCGGTGAACTTTTGTATCGGGAAAGTCATCTCCGGTGAACTTTTGTATGGGAAAAGTCATCACCGGTGAACTTTTGTATGGGAAAAGTCATCTCCGGTGAACTTTTGTATTGGGAATGTCATCTCCGGTGAACTTTTGTATTGGCAAAGTCATGCCCGGTGTACTTTTGTATGGGAAAAGTCATCTCCGGGGAACTTTTGTATTGGCAAAGTCATCTCCGGTGAACTTTTGTATGGGAAAAGTCATCTCAGGTGAACTTTTATATTGGGAAGGTCATCTCCGGTGAACTTTTGTATTGGGAAAGTCATGCCCGGTGAACTTTTGTATTGGGAAAGTCATCTCCGGTGAACTTTTGTATTGGGAAAGTCATCTCCGGTGAACTTTTGTATTGGGAAAGTCATGCCCGGTGAACTTTTGTATTGGGAAGGTCATCTCCGGTGAACTTTTGTATGGGAAAAGTCATGCCCGGTGAACTTTTGTATCGGGAAAGTCATCTCCGGTGAACTTTTGTATGGGAAAAGTCATCTCCGGTGAACTTTTGTATTGGGAAAGTCATCTCCGGTGAAATTTTGTATGGGAAAAGTCATCTCCGGTGAATTTTTGTATGGGAAAAGTCATCTCCGGTGAACTTTTGTATGGGAAAAGTCATCTCCGGTGAACTTTTGTATTGGGAAAGTCATGCACGGTGAAATTTTGTATTGGCAAAGTCATCTCCGGTGAACTTTTGTATGGGAAAAGTCATCTCCGGTAAACTTTTGTATTGGCAAAGTCATGCACGGTGAAATTTTGTATTGGCAAAGTCATCTCCGGTGAACTTTTGTATGGGAAAAGTCATCTCCGGTGAACTTTTGTATGGGAAAAGTCATCTCCGGTGAACTTTTGTATTGGGCAAGTCATGCCCGGTGAACTTTTGTATTGGGAAAGTCATGCCCGGTGAACTTTTGCATTGGGAATTTCATCTCCGGTGAACTTTTGTATGGGAAAATCATCTCCGGTGAACTTTTGTATTGGAAGGTCATCTCCGGGGAACTTTTGTATTGGCAAAGTCATCTCCGGTGAACTTTTGTATGGGAAAAGTCATCTCAGGTGAACTATTATATTGGGAAGGTCATCTCCGGTGAACTTTTGTATTGGGAAAGTCATCTCCGGTGAACTTTTGTATTGGGAAAGTCATCTCCGGTGAACTTTTGTATTGGGAAAGTCATCTCCGGTGAACTTTTGTATTGGGAAAGTCATGCCCGGTGAACTTTTGTATTGGGAAGGTCATCTCCGGTGAACTTTTGTATTGGGAAAGTCATGCCCGGTGAACTTTTGTATGGGAAAAGTCATCTCCGGTGAACTTTTGTATTGGGAAGGTCATCTTCGGTGAACTTTTGTATTGGGAAAGTCATCTCCGGTGAACTTTTGTATGGGAAAAGTCATCTCCGGTGAACTTTTGTATGGGAAAAGTCATCTCCGGTGAACTTTTGTATGGGAAAAGTCATCTCCGGTGAACTTTTGTATTGGGAAAGTCATGCACGGTGAAATTTTGTATTGGCAAAGTCATCTCCGGTGAACTTTTGTATGGGAAAAGTCATGCCCGATGAACTTTTGTATTTGGAAGGTCATCTCCGGTGAACTTTTGTATTGGGAAAGTCATCTCCGGTGAACTTTTGTATGGGAAAAGTCATCTCCGGTGAACTTTTGTATTGGGAAGGTCATGTCCGGTGAACGTTTGTATTGGGAAAGTCATGCCCGGTGAACTTTTGTATGGGAAAAGTCATCTCCGGTGAACTTTTGTATTGGGAAGGTCATCTTCGGTGAACTTTTGTATTGGGAAAGTCATCTCCGGTGAACTTTTGTATGGGAAAAGTCATCTCCGGTGAACTTTTGTATGGGAAAAGTCATCTCCGGTGAACTTTTGTATGGGAAAAGTCATCTCCGGTGAACTTTTGTATTGGGAAAGTCATCTCCGGTGAACTTTTGTATTGGCAAAGTCATCTCCAGTGAACTTTTGTATTGGAAAAGTCATCTCCGGTGAACTTTTGTATTGGGAAAGTCATCTCCGGTGAAATTTTGTATGGGAAAAGTCATCTCCGGTGAACTTTTGTATTGGGAAAGTCATGCCCGGTGAACTTTTGTATTGGGAAAGTCATCTCCGGTGAACTTTTGTATTGGGAAAGTCATGCCCGGTGAACTTTTGTATTGGGAAAGTCATGCCCGGTGAACTTTTGTATGGGAAAAGTCATGCCCGATGAACTTTTGTGTTGGGAAAGTCATCTCCGGTGAACTTTTGTATTGGCAAAGTCATCTCCGGTGAACTTTTGTATTAGCAAAGTCATCTTCGGTGAACTTTTGTATTGGGAAAGTCATCTCCGGTGAACTTTTGTATTGGGAAAGTCATGCCAGGTGAACTTTTGTATTGGAAAAGTCATCTCCGGTGAACTATTGTATGGGAAAAGTCATCTCCGGTGAACTTTTGTATTGGGAAAGTCATGCCCGGTGAACTTTTGTATTGGGAAAGTCATCTCCGGAGAACTTTTGTATTGGCAAAGTCATCTCCGGAGAACTTTTGTATTGGGAAAGTCATCTCCGATGAACTTTTGTATTGGGAAAGTTATCTCCGGTGAACTTTTGTATTGGGAAAGTCATCTCCGGTGAACTTTTGTATTGGGAAAGTCATCTCCGGTGAACTTTTGTATTGGGAAAGTCATCTCCGGTGAACTTTTGTATTGGGAGAGTCATCTCCGGTGAACTTTTGTATGGGAAAAGTCATTTTCGGTGAACTTTTGTATTGGGAAAGTCATCTCCGGTGAACTTTTGTATTGGGAAAGTCATGCCCGGTGAACTTTTGTATGGGAAAAGTCATCTCCGGTGAACTTTTGTATTGGGAAAGTCATCTCCAGTGAACTTTTGTATGGGAAAAGTCATCTCCGGTGAAATTTTGTATTGGGAAAGTCATCTCCGGTGAACTTTTGTATGGGAAAAGTCATCTCCGGTGAACTTTTGTATTGGGAAAGTCATGCCCGGTGAACTTTTGTATTGGGAAAGTCATCTCCGGTGAACTTTTGTATTGGGAAAGGCATCTCCGGTGAACTTTTGTATGGGAAAGTCATCTCCGGTGAACTTTTGTATGGAAAAGTCATGCCCGGAGAACTTTCGTATTGGGAAAGTCATGTCCGGTGAAATTTTGTATTGAAAAAGTCATCTCCGGTGAACTTTTATATTGGGAAAGTCATCTCCGGTGAACTTTTGTATGGGAAAAGTCATCTCCGGTGAATTTTGTATTTGAAAAGTCATCTCCGGTGAACTTTTGTATGGGAAAAGTCATCTCCGGTGAACTTTTGTATTGGGAAGGTCATCTCCGGGGAACTTTTGTATTGGCAAAGTCATCTCCGGTGAACTTTTGTATGGGAAAAGTCATCTCCGGTGCAATTTTGTATTGGAAAAATCATCTCCGGTGAACTTTTGTATTGGCAAATTCATCTCCGGTGAACTTTTGTATTGGGAAAGTCATCTCCGGCGAACTTTTATATTGGGAAAGTCATGCCCGGTGAACTTTTGTATTGGGAAAGTCATGCCCGGTGAACTTTTATATTGGGAAAGTCATGCCCGGTGAACTTTTGTATTGGGAAAGTCATGCCCGGTGAACTTTTGTATTGGGAAAGTCATGCCCGGTAAACTTTTGTATTGGGAAAGTCATGCCCGGTGAGCTTTTGTATTAGGAAGGTCATCTCCGGTGAACTTTTGTATTGGGAAAGTCATCTCCGGTGAACTTTTGAATGGGAAAAGTCATCTCCGGTGAACTTTTGTATTGGGAAGGTCATCTCCGGTGAACTTTTGTATTGGGAAAGTCATCTCCGGTGTACCTTTGTATGGGAAAAGTCAACTCCGGTGAACTTTTGTATGGGAAAAGTCATCTCCGGTGAACTTTTGTATGGAAAAAGTCATCTCCGGTGAACTTTTGTATTGGGAAAGTCATCTCCGGTGAACTTTTGTATTGGCAAAGTCATCTCCGGTGAACTTTTGTATTGACAAAGTCATCTCCGGTGAACTTTTGTATGGGAAAAGTCATCTCCGGTGAACTTTTGTATTGGGAAAGTCATCTCCGTTGAACTTTTGTATTCGGAAAGTTATCTCCGGTGAACTTTTGTATTGGGAAAGTCATCTCCGGTGAACTTTTGTATTGGGAAAGTCATCTCCGGTGAACTTTTGTATTAGGAAAGTCATGCCCGCTGAACTTTTGTATTGGGAAAGTCATGCCCGGTGAACTTTTGTATTGGGAAAGTCATGCCCGGTGAACTTTTGTATTGGGAAAGTCATCTCCGGTGAACTTTTGTATTGGCAAAGTCATGCCCGGTGAACATTTGTATTGGGAAAGTCATGCCCGGTGAACTTTTGTATTGGGAAAGTCATGCCCGGTGAACTTTTGTATTGGCAAAGTCATCTCCGGTGAACTTTTGTATGGGAAAAGTCATCTCCGGTGAACTTTTGTATGGGAAAAGTCATCTCCGGTGAACTTTTGTATTGGGAAAGTCATCTCCGGTGAACTTTTGTATTGGCAAAGTCATGCCCGGTGAACTTTTGTATTGGGAAAGTCATGCCCGGTGAACTTTTGTATTGGGAAAGTCATCTCCGGTGAACTTTTGTATGGGAAAAGTCATCTCCGGTGAACTTTTGTATGGGAAAAGTCATCTCCGGTAAACTTTTGTATTGGCAAAGTCATGCCCGGTGAACTTTTGTATTGAAAAAGTCATCTCCGGTGAACTTTTGTATTGGGAAAGTCGTCTCCGGTGAACTTTTGTATGGGAAAAGTCATCTCCGGTGAATTTTGTATTTGAAAAGTCATCTCCGGTGAACTTTTGTATGGGAAAAGTCATCTCCGGTAAACTTTTGTATTGGGAAGGTCATCTCCGGGGAACTTTTGTATTGGGAAAGTCATGCCCGGTAAACTTTTGTATGGGAAAAGTCATCTCCGGTGAACTTTTGTATTGGGAAAGTCATCTCCGGTGAACTTTTGTATTGTCAAAGTCATCTCCGGTGAACTTTTGTATTGGGAAAGTCATCTCCGGCGAACTTTTATATTGAGAAAGTCATGCCCGGTGAACTTTTGTATTTTGAAAGTCATGCCCGGTGAACTTTTATATTGGGAAAGTCATGCCCGGTGAACTTTTGTATTGGGAAAGTCATGCCCGGTGAACTTTTGTATTGGGAAAGTCATGCCCGGTAAACTTTTGTATTGGGAAAGTCATGCCCGGTGAGCTTTTGTATTGGGAAGGTCATCTCCGGTGAACTTTTGTGGGAAAGTCATCTCCGGTGAACTTTTGTATGGGAAAAGTCATCTCCGGTGAACTTTTGTATTGGGAAGGTCATCTCCGGTGAACTTTTGTATTGGGAAAGTATCTCCGGTGAACCTTTGTATGGGAAAATCATCTCCGGTGAACTTTTGTATGGGAAAGTCATCTCCGGTGAACTTTTGTATGGAAAAAGTCATCTCCGGTGAACTTTTGTATTGGAAAAGTCATCTCCGGTGAACTTTTGTATTGGCAAAGTCATCTCCGGTGAACTTTTGTATTGACAAATTCATCTCCGGTGAACTTTTGTATAGGAAAAGTCATCTCCGGTGAACTTTTGTATTGGGAAAGGCATCTCCGGTGAACTTTTGTATTGGAAAAGTCATGCCCGGTGAACTTTTGTATTGGGAAAGTCATGCCCGGTGAAATTTTGTATTGGGAAAGTCATCTCCGGTGAACTTTTGTATTGGGAAAGTCATCTCCGGTGAACTTTTGTATTGGCAAAGTCATGTCCGGTGAACATTTGTATTGGGAAAGTCATGCCCGGTGAACTTTTATATTGGGAAAGTCATGTCCGTTGAACTTTTGTATTGGCAAAGTTATCTCCGGTGAACTTTTGTATGGGAAAAGTCATCTCCGGTGAACTTTTGTATTGGGAAAGTCATCTCCGGTGAACTTTTGTATTGGAAAAGTCATCTCCCGTGAACTTTTGTATGGGAAAAGTCATCTCCGGTAAACTTTTGTATTGGCAAAGTCATGCCCGGTGAACTTTTGTATTGGCAAAGTCATCTCCGGTGAACTTTTGTATGGGAAAAGTCATCTCCGGTGCACTTTTGTATTGGGAAAGTCATCTCCTGTGAACTTTTGTATGGGAAAGTCATCTCCGGTGAACTTTTGTATTGGCAAAGTCATCTTCGGTGAACTTTTGTATGGGAAAAGTCATCTCAGGTGAACTTTTGTATTGGGAAGGTCATCTCCGGTGAACTTTTGTATTGGGAAAGTCATCTCCGGTGAACTTTTGTATTGGGAAAGTCATCTCCGGTGAACTTTTGTATTGGGAAAGTCATCTCCGGTGAACTTTTGTATGGGAAAGTCATCTCCGGTGAACTTTTGTATGGGAAAAGTCATCTCCGGTGAACTTTTGTATTGGGAAAGTCATCTCCGGTGAACTTTTGTATTGGGAAAGTCATGCCCGGTGAACTTTTGTATTGGGAAAGTCATGCCGGGTGAACTTTTGTATTGGGAAAGTCATGCCCGGTGAACTTTTGTATTGGGAAAGTCATGCCCGGTGAACTTTTGTATTGGGAAGGTCATGTCCGGTGAACTTTTGTATTGGGAAAGTCATCTCCGGTGAACTTTTGTATGGGAAAAGTCATCTCCGGTGAACTTTTGTATTGGGAAGGTCATCTCCGGTGAACTTTTGTATTGGGAAAGTCATCTCCGGTGAACTTTTGTATGGGAAAAGTCATCTCCGGTGAACTTTTGTATGGGAAAAGTCATCTCCGGTGAACTTTTGTATGGGAAAAGTCATCCCCGGTGAACTTTTGTATTGGGAAATTCATCTCCGGTGAACTTTTGTATTGGCAAAGTCAACTCCGGTGAACTTTTGTATTGGAAAAGTCATCTCCGGTGAACTTTTGTATGGGAAAAGTTATCTCCTGTGAACTTTTGTATTGGCAAAGTCATCTCCGGTGAACTTTTGTATGGGAAAAGTCATCTCCGGTGAACTTTTGTATTGGGAAAGTCATGCCCGGTGAACTTTTGTATTGGGAAAGTCATGCCCGGTAAACTTTTGTATTGGGAAAGTCATGCCGGTGAGCTTTTGTATTGGGAAGGTCATCTCCGTTGAACTTTTGTGGGAAAGTCATCTCCGGTGAACTTTTGTATGGGAAAAGTCATCTCCGGTGAACTTTTGTATTGGGAAGGTCATCTCCGGTGAACTTTTGTATTGGGAAAGTCATCTCCGGTGAACCTTTGTATGGGAAAAGTCATCTCCGGTGAACTTTTGTATGGGAAAGTCATCTCCGGTGAACTTTTGTATGGAAAAAGTCATCTCCGGTGAACTTTTGTATTGGAAAAGTCATCTCCGGTGAACTTTTGTATTGGCAAAGTCATCTCCGGTGAACTTTTGTATTGACAAATTCATCTCCGGTGAACTTTTGTATGGGAAAAGTCATCTCCGGTGAACTTTTGTATTGGGAAAGTCATCTCCGGTGAACTTTTGTATTGGAAAAGTCATGCCCGGTGAACTTTTGTATTGGGAAAGTCATGCCTGGTGAACTTTTGTATTGGGAAAGTCATCTCCGGTGAACTTTTGTATTGGGAAAGTCATGCCCGGTGAACTTTTGTATTGGGAAAGTCATCTTTTGTATTGGGAAGGTCATCTCCGGTGAACTTTTGTATTGGGAAAGTCATCTCCGGTGAACTTTTGTATTGGGAAAGTTATCTATGGTGAACTTTTGTATGGGAAAAGTAATCTCCGGTGAACTTTTGTATTGGCAAAGTCATCTCCGGTGAACTTTTGTATGGGAAAAGTCATCTCCGGTGAACTTTTTTATTGGGAAAGTCATCTCCGGTGAACTTTTGCATTGGTAAAGTCATCTCCGGTGAACTTTTGTATTGGGAAAGTCATGCCCGGTGAACTTTTGTATTGGGAAGGTCATCTCCGGTGAACTTTTGCATTGGGAAAGTCATCTCCGGTGAACTTTTATATGGGAAAAGTCATCTCCGTTGAACTTTTGTATTGGGAAAAACATGCCCGGTGAACTTTTGTATTGGGAAAGTCATGCCGGGTGAAATTTTGTATTGGGAAAGTCATGCCCGGTGAACTTTTGTATTGGGAAAGTCATGCCCGGTGAACTTTTGTATTGGGAAGGTCATGTCCGGTGAACTTTTGTATTGGGAAAGTCATCTCCTGTGAACTTTTGTATGGGAAAAGTCATCTCCGGTGAACTTTTGTATTGGGAAGGTCATCTCCGGTGAACTTTTGTATTGGGAAAGTCATCTCCGGTGAACTTTTGTATGGGAAAAGTCATCTCCGGTGAACTTTTGTATGGGAAAAGTCATCTCCGGTGAACTTTTGTATGGGAAAAGTCATCCCCGGTGAACTTTTGTATTGGGAAAGTCATCTCCGGTGAACTTTTGTATTGGCAAAGTCAACTCCGGTGAACTTTTGTATTGGAAAAGTCATCTCCGGTGAACTTTTGTATGGGAAAAGTTATCTCCGGTGAACTTTTGTATTGGCAAAGTCATCTCCGGTGAACTTTTGTATGGGAAAAGTCATCTCCGGTGAACTTTTGTATTGGGAAAGTCATGCCCGGTGAACTTTTGTATTGGGAAAGTCATGCCCGGTAAACTTTTGTATTGGGAAAATCATGCCCGGTGAGCTTTTGTATTGGGAAGGTCATCTCCGGTGAACTTTTGTATTGGGAAAGTCATCTCCGGTGAACTTTTGTATGGGAAAAGTCATCTCCGGTGAACTTTTGTATTGGGAAGGTCATCTCCGGTGAACTTTTGTGTTGGGAAAGTCATCTCCGGTGAACCTTTGTATGGGAAAAGTCATCTCCGGTGAACTTTTGTATGGGAAAAGTCATCTCCGGTCAACTTTTGTATGGAAAAAGTCATCTCCGGTGAACTTTTGTATTGGGAAAGTCATCTCCGGTGAACTTTTGTATTGGCAAAGTCATCTCCGGTGAACTTTTGTATTGACAAAGTCATCTCCGGTGAACTTTTGTATGGGAAAAGTCATCTCCGGTGAACTTTTATATTGGGAAAGTCATCTCCGGTGAACTTTTGTATTGAGAAAGTCATGCCCGGTGAACTTTTGTATTGGGAAAGTCATCTCCGGTGAACTTTTGTATTGGGAAAGTCATCTCCGGTGAACTTTTGTATTGGGAAAGTCATGCCCGGTGAACTATTGTATTGGGAAAGTCATGCCCGGTGAACTTTTGTATTGGGAAAGTCATGTCCGGTGAACTTTTGTATTGGGAAATTCATGCCCGGTGAACTTTTGTATTGGGAAAGTCATCTCCGGTGAACTTTTGTATTGGGAAAGTCATGCCCGGTGAACTTTTGCATTGGGAAAGTCATGCCCGGTGAACTTTTGTATGGGAAAAGTCATGCCCGGTGAACTTTTGTATTGGGAAAGTCATCTCCGGTGAACTTTTGTATTGGCAAAGTCATGCCCGGTGAACATTTGTATTTGGAAAGTCATGCCCGGTGAACTTTTGTATTGGGAAAGCCATGCCCGGTGAACTTTTGTATTGGCAAAGTCATCTCCGGTGAACTTTTGTATGGGAAAAGTCATCTCCGGTGAACTTTTGTATGGGAAAAGTCATCTCCGGTGCACTTTTGTATTGGGAAAGTCATCTCCGGTGAACTTTTGTATTGGCAAAGTCATGCCCGGTGAACTTTTGTATTGGGAAAGTCATGCCCGGTGAACTTTTGTATTGGGAAAGTCATCTTCGGTGAACTTTTGTATGGGAAAAGTCATCTCCGGTGAACTTTTGTATGGAAAAAGTCATCTCCGGTAAACTTTTGTATTGGCAAAGTCATGCCCGGTGAACTTTTGTATTGGCAAAGTCATCTCCGGTGAACTTTTGTATGGGAAAAGTCATCTCCGGTGAACTTTTGTATGGGAAAAGTCATCTCCGGTGAACTTTTGTATTGGGAAAGTCATGCCCGGTGAACTTTTGTATTGGGAATGTCATGCCCGGTGAACTTTTGTATTGGGAAAGTCATCTCCGGTGAACTTTTGTATGGGAAAAACATCTCCGGTGAACTTTTGTATTGGGAAAGTCATCTCCGGTGAATTTTTGTATGGGAAAAGTCATCTCCGGTGAACTTTTGTATTGGGAAAGTCATCTCCTGTGAACCTTTGTATTGGGAAAGTCATCTCCGGTGAACTTTTGTATTGGGAAAGTCATCTCCGGTGAACTTTTGTATTGGGAAAGTCATGCCCGCTGAACTTTTGTATTGGGAAAGTCATGCCCGGTGAACTTTTGTATTGAGAAAGTCATGCCCGGTGAACTTTTGTATTGGAAAAGTCATCTCCGGTGAACTTTTGTATTGGGAAAGTCACCTCCGGTGAACTTTTGTATTGGGAAAGTCATCTCCGGTGAACTTTTGTATTGCCAAAGTCATGCCCGGTGAGCTTTTGTATTGGGAAAGTCATCTCCGGTGAACTTTTGTATTGGCAAAGTCATGCCCGGTGAACTTTTGTATTGGGAAAGTCATGCCCGGTGAACTATTGTATGGGAAAAGTCATGCCCGGTGAACTTTTGTATTGGGAAAGTCATCTCCGGTGAACTTTTGTATTGGCAAAGTCTTGCCCGGTGAACTTTTGTATTGGGAAAGTCATGCCCGGTGAACTTTTGTATTGGGAAAGTCATGCCCGGTGAACTTTTGTATTGGCAAAGTCATCTTCGGTGAACTTTTGTATCTCCGGTGAACTTTTGTATGGGAAAAGTCATCTCCGGTGAACTTTTGTATTGGCAAAGTCATGCCCGTTGAACTTTTGTATTGGGAAAGTCATGCCCGGTGAACTTTTGTATTGGGAAAGTCATCTCCGGTGAACTTTTGTATTGGGAAAGTCATCTCCGGTGAACTTTTGTATTGGCAAAGTCATGCCCTGTGAACTTTTGTATTGGGAAAGTCATGCCCGGTGAACTTTTGTATTGGGAAAGTCATCTTCGGTGAACTTTTGTATGGGAAAAGTCATCTCCGGTGAACTTTTGTATGGAAAAAGTCATCTCCGGTGAACTTTTGTATTGGCAAAGTCATGCCCGTTGAACTTTTGTATTGGGAAAGTAATGCCCGGTGAACTTTTGTATTGGGAAAGTCATCTCCGGTGAACTTTTGTATGGGAAAAGTCATCTCCGGTGAACTTTTGTATGGGAAAAGGCATCTCCGGTAAACTTTTGTATTGGGAAAGTCATGCCCGGCGAACTTTTGTATTGGCAAAGTCATCTCCGGTGAACTTTTGTATGGGAAAATCATCTCCTGTGAACTTTTGTATGGGAAAAGTCATCTCCGGTGAACTTTTGTATTGGGAAAGTCATGCCCGGTGAACTTTTGTATTGGGAAAGTCATGCCCGGTGAACTTTTGTATTGGGAAATTCATCTCCGGTGAACTTTTGTATGGGAAAATCATTGAACTTTTGTATTGGGAAAGTCAAGCCCGGTGAACTTTTGTATTGGGAAAGTCATCTCCGGTGAACTTTTGTATGGGAAAAGTCATCTCCGGTGAACTTTTGTATGGGAAAAGGCATCTCCGGTAAACTTTTGTATTGGGAAAGTCATGCCCGGTGAACTTTTGTATTGGCAAAGTCATCTCCGGTGAACTTTTTTATGGGAAAATCATCTCCTGTGAACTTTTGTATGGGAAAAGTCATCTCCGGTGAACTTTTGTATTGGGAAAGTCATGCCCGGTGAACTTTTGTATTGGGAAAGTCGTGCCCGGTGAACTTTTGTATTGGGAAAGTCATCTCCGGTGAACTTTTGTATGGGAAAATCATTGAACTTTTGTATTGGGAAAGTCATCTCCGGTGAACTTTTGTATTTCCAAAGTCATGCCCGGTGAACTTTTGTATTGGGAAAGTCATGCCCGGTGAACTATTGTATGGGAAAAGTCATGCCCGGTGAACTTTTGTATTGGGAAAGTCATCTCCGGTGAACTTTTGTATTGGCAAAGTCTTGCCCGGTGAACTTTTGTATTGGGAAAGTCATGCCCGGTGAACTTTTGTATTGGGAAAGTCATGCCCGGTGAACTTTTGTATTGGCAAAGTCATCTTCGGTGAACTTTTGTATCTCCGGTGAACTTTTGTATGGGAAAAGTCATCTCCGGTGAACTTTTGTATTGGCAAAGTCATGCCCGTTGAACTTTTGTATTGGGAAAGTCATGCCCGGTGAACTTTTGTATTGGGAAAGTCATCTCCGGTGAACTTTTGTATGGGAAAAGTCATCTCCGGTGAACTTTTGTATGGGAAAAGGCATCTCCGGTAAACTTTTGTATTGGAAAAGTCATGCCCGGTGAACTTTTGTATTGGCAAAGTCATCTCCGGTGAACTTTTGTATGGGAAAATCATCTCCTGTGAACTTTTGTATGGGAAAAGTCATCTCCGGTGAACTTTTGTATTGGGAAAGTCATGCCCGGTGAAGTTTTGTATTGGGAAAGTCATGCCCGGTGAACTTTTGTATTGGGAAATTCATCTCCGGTGAACTTTTGTATGGGAAAATCATTGAACTTTTGTATTGGGAAAGTCAAGCCCGGTGAACTTTTGTATTGGGAAAGTCATCTCCGGTGAACTTTTGTATGGGAAAAGTCATCTCCGGTGAACTTTTGTATGGGAAAAGGCATCTCCGGTAAACTTTTGTATTCGGAAAGTCATGCCCGGTGAACTTTTGTATTGGCAAAGTCATCTCCGGTGAACTTTTTTATGGGAAAATCATCTCCTGTGAACTTTTGTATGGGAAAAGTCATCTCCGGTGAACTTTTGTATTGGGAAAGTCATGCCCGGTGAACTTTTGTATTGGGAAAGTCATGCCCGGTAAACCAATCGGACTAAAACTTTGCACACTTTTCAGATTTGGATGACAATACATGAATATGAAATTAAAACAAGGATTGGTCCATTTTACAGTGTTTTAACGGTGTTTTATTTAACTTGCATTTCAAATGTGGTAACTCATTTTTGACACAGTTGCAGTTGACCAATCGAACTAAAACTTTGCACACTTTTCAGATTTGGATGACAATACATGAATATGAAACCAAATCCAATATCCCCTCCAAACTTGTGAACATAGGTCCAGGTTTTGGTATAGTCCCCTTATAGCGGTACCACCCGATTTCAAGTATTATGTGGATTTTATCTTAATTTTTAGGCCGAACTGGCTGTAACTTGGCAATGGGACCCCCATTGGTACAGAAGCTTCCTCACTAAAAATGATGGACATAGGTACAGGTTTTGGTATAGCGCCCATATAGCGGTACCACCTGATTTCAAGTGTTTTAAGGATTTTATCTTCATTTGTAACCCGAATAGGCTGTACTGAACTAATGGTACTGAAACTTCCCCACCAAAAATTTTTGTCATAGATCCAAGTTTTGGTATAGCCCCCATATAGTGGCACCACCCGATTTCAGGTGTTTTAATGATTTTATTTCATTTTTAGCCAGAATTGGATGTAACGTCGCATTTGGAGATCCCAATGGTACAGAAACTTTCCACCAAAAATTATGGACATAAATCCAGGTTTTGGTATAGCCTTTATATAACGGTACTACACGATTTCAGGCATTTTAAAGTTTTTATCTAAATGTTTGGCCTAAATTGACTATAATTTTGTTCTCAGTGGTCAAAAAAAATTATTTACTAAAAAGTTAAAAATAAAAAATAATTTTAAAATTTTAAGTTTCAGTGTTTTATTTAGAAATGCACTTAAAACTAGAAAATAATATGTCACTTAGCCTCAATAAATATATTTTTCTCATGATGGAATCTCTCAAATAAAACGCTTGCATTTAAATTATAAATGGTGGCAAAATTAAACGGCAAGTGTTTTATTTGAGAGATTCCATCATGAGAAAGAATATATTTATTGAGGCTAAGCGACAAATTATTTTCTAGTTTTAAGTGCATTTCTAAACAAAACACTGAAACTTAATTTTTTAAATTATTTTTTATTCTCTTAGTATGTCCAAAACACAATTTTATCCCAAGTACTTATATTTTTTGCTAAATATAAACATTTAAGTTATCAACTACACCTTTTTCAGATGTAATTCGAATTATTTTAATTGTAGTTCGAGGAATCAATTAGTTATTCGTAACATTTCATTTGTAATTCGAGTATTCAATTTGTAATTCGAGTAATTCATAATATTCCATTTGAAATTTAAATTATTCCGCTTGTAATTCGAATTGTTCCATTTGTAATTTGAATTATTCCATTTGTAATTCGAATTATTCCATTTGGGGTTCGAATTATTCCATATGTAATTCAAATTATTCCATTTGTAATTCGATTTTATCATTTGTTATTTCAAATAAAATACAACTAGAATAATTCGAATTACAAATGGAATAATTCGAATTTCAAATGGAATAATTCGAATTACAAATAAAATAATTCGAAATTCAAATGGAATAACTCGAATTACAAATTGAATACTCGAATTACAAATGAAGTGTTACGAATTACAAATTGAATCCTCGAACTACAATTAAAATAATTCGAATTACATCTGAAAGAGGTGTAGTTGATAACTTAAATTTTTATATTTACCAAAAAATATAAGTACTTGGGATAAAATTGTGTTTTGGACATACTAAGAGAAAAATAAAAGAGTTTGTACTAATTTTTTCCAACAGGGTTGCCATCACTTATCAGTTTTTCCATGGTACGGGAAAAATGTGGGCATGCCTTCAGAATTTCAAATTTTTTTAAATAACAAAATTTAAGTTATTAGATATTTGTTGGAAAAATAGTTAGATATTATTTATTCAACATTTTTTACAATAATAACAACTCTGAATATCTCAAATAATGTAGGGTGTCCTTTCTGGTGAAAGCCCTCACACGCAGAGAAAAAAATATGTTTGATCCAACAATATTCCAAGAGCAAAATATGTATTGTTAACATATTGTTGGATTCCTCATGTAGTATTGTAAATCCAAAAATAGTTTGTGTCAACTGAACAATATTTCTCTCTTTTCTTCGAAAATTTGTTTCTCTTCTCTCGCTATTCGATGCCGTGTTGAAAAAACAATTTTGGTGAGTTGTGGTGAGTTTGTATGACATGCTGCCTTTACCTTTGTTTTTATGTGTATGTACTTGTGAGACTCTTGTTTTTATTTGTTTCTGTTTTGTTTCATTCTTCTTTCCTTTTCATGTTTGTTATGGTGTTTAATTATTCCTTATGTTGTGGTGGGTTCTTGTGGCTTTTTGTTTGTCTTTGTTGTCAGCCAATGCAGCAAACCATGTATTGTGTTCATCAATGATTGCAATATTATACGCGACATTTATATCCAAGTTATGCGAAAAGTGTATATGAGAAGTATATGCACTCAAATCAAAAATTTCTGGGCTGGTTTTCTGTATTGACAATACTTTTTGTAAACAAAATTAGATTATGATAGTTCCTAAAATCGGTATTGTTAACGATTTTAACAATATTGCGGGAATTCGAAAGTTGTTTTTGTTTTCTATGTTTGGAACAAAAGATGGTATTTTTGGATTTGGATTACAATGTTTGAACAAAACAAATACATTTTTGGAAAAAAAAACATATATTTTTGTTCCAACAAAAGCGAAAAATATTTTTTCTCTGCGTGAAGAGCCATCAGTACTCTCTTAAAGAAAACACGCCGGAACATTTTAAAATAATGCAAACAAGGACCTTCAAAAAGCTGTTAGAGTTTTTATTTTAGGTACAAATTACAGCAGAATCCTTAAAAATGGCCAACGAAAAAAATTCAAAAATTACTGACCGGGGAAGAGGCCATTGCCATATCCAACAATTTTTTTTTTTCAGTTTCATTTTATTTACAATCTGTATAAAAATACAATAAGTAAATTTTGTAAATAAATGGACTTAACATTTACTTTACATAATATGAATTGTTAAAAATCAACAATGTCTATTTACAAATATAAATACGTGTAATTTAATATTTTTGAAATGACAACATTTTGTATTTCTATTATTATTGTTTTTATTTATTTTCTAAAAGGGAGATCAAATATGTTATTTCTTTTTAATCTTGACATTGTTTCAGTTTCATCTAGTAATATTATGGCAGGAGTATTTACATGATGACTCAGTTTTTGAAAATATTTGGTCGATATTACGTTTATTTCTTCCTTTATGGTAGGTCGTTATGTATGTTCTTGTTTGACATATACCATGGTGCTTTTGTTATCATCCGAAGTGTTTTTGACTGGAACCTTTGCAGAATTTCCAAGTTGGAATTGCTTGCAGTACCCCATAAATATCACATTGACACATTTTTCAACATTAACCTTTATATTCCATTTGTTTAACCAATTTTTTAGAATGGATACACATTGTTGCAAAGTTTCTGCTGTTTTATTTGGACAATCGTTAGTTGCTAATAAAGCAGTGTCGTCAGCGTATGTTGCGGTAGTTATATCGGCATTGATTGGCATGTCCGAAGAGTAGATATTATAAAGCACAGGTGCCAGGACACTTCTCTGGGGGACAACGGCCTGAATATTCCAAATTTCTGATATTTCATTGTCTATTTTAACGTAGAATTGGCTTTGATTAAGATATAATTTAAGGATTAAATAAAATGGTGCAGGAAGTGTTCGTTTTAACTTGCAAAGCAACCCTTTGTGCCAAACTCTATCGAAGGATTGTTTAATGTCTAGAAACACACCCGAACAAAATTTCTTCTTTTCAAGAGCATCTCTTATGACGTTGACAACACGATGACATTGTTCCGGTGTGCCGTGTTTATTCCTGAATCCAAATTGGTAATCAGGAATAATATTATTAGCATCTAAAATAGGCATTAACCTTCGTAATAAGAGTTTTTCAAAAAATTTTGAAAATATTGGCAAAAGACTAATTGGCCGAAATGAAGAAACTAATTCAGTCGGTTTGTTAGGTTTTGGCACCATATTATTTCAGCACATTTCCACAACATGGGAAAGTATTGTATTCACAAAATACTGTTAAAGATACTACAGAGGAATATAGTGCCTCTCCTTGGTAAGGATTTTGCCACATTTGCTCCAATTTTTTCAAATCCGGGTGATTTCTTATTATTAAGTCTTGATATTTCCTCTTGAATTTTTCTTGGAGAAATATGTGCTATAGGAACATCCATTTGCAATGGCGTTTCTAGAAATCTATCTACCTCAAGTATATCTTCATTCGAGTTAAGATTGAAGTGTTGAAAAGTTTTTTTCAAGGTATTTGGAGAAAGCTTTGGACTTAGCACAATCATTATGACACCAGGTCCCATTTTCGTCATTTAAAGGTGAGTTTTTAATAATTGGTGTCTTCTTTAGATATTTTGTAGCGCGCCAGAGATTATAATCATTACTTGAAGGGACATTTATATCAAGAGATTTCAAAAAATAGTTAACATTTTTGTTTCTAAATTCTTTTAATAACATGGAAAGTTCTTTTGAAGCTCGATTAAAATTTGCTTTATCGATTGGATGCCCGGTGTTCTTCCAAATTTGACGTAACCTCCTTTCATGCCTAACTAGCGGACTCGGTCCACGTTGCTGGCCCTAGAAACAGTTTTATGTTACCTTAAGTCAACAATTGTAGTTTTCTTGCATCGCTAATAAGTCGGGATCTACAAGTGACTATAAATAAAAAATCTTCAGATTTGTTTGCTCATGACTTGAGGCATGCATTTATTTCATCTGCTGGAAAAGTATAATTGGAAGTGTTTGTCTGAAATCTAAAGGGCATGGGGGAGGTTCCCGCCCCCTCTGAAATTCAACAAAATATATACTCTATTTTCACCATGGGTCCTCTCAGAAGTTTCTCTGAAATTTTCAAGAAAATCGGTTAAGCAGTTTTTGATATACATATAAGCGAATTAAAAAGTGGGCGTGGTCGGGTCTTTAGGCCCCAAATTAGTACCTAGGATCGTAGACACAACAACCATTGTCTAGCAAATTATTTTTTTCTCCGATACGTTCGTCAGTTTTGCTAAAATAGCGATTTTAAGAAAATAGGGCATAGGGGATGTACCCCGCCCCCTCCAAAAAATGCAAAAATATATAGCCTATTTTCACCACCGGTGTTCCCTGTACATTCTCTGAAATTTTCAAGAAAATCGGTTCAGCCGTTTTTGAGTCTATACGGAACATACAAACATACTAACACACATTGCCTTTTATATATAATGCCCCGTTTATATATAACCGGATTTAACAAACCGACTGGGTTTTAAATGTCAATTCCATTGCTTATATTTCAAACAAATCCTTATAAAGAAGGTTAACCCTGCAAAAAGCTCTAATATAAACACCATATAAGAAGATAAACTCCTTTATTTCATACGATATATTACATAAGTTGTCTCTCTTGAATGACTCTTTGATGACAGGTGTTGATAAGAAAGCAGCTTCATGAATCAAATTGCTGAATTTTTCCACAGCAGTATCCAAGTCTTCATTTGAATGTATAGCAGTTGATAAATCAACGTTTTGCTCAACCCACCTTTTGAACAAAGTGATATTGGTTTTATTTGTAAAAATATTAACAGACTTTTTTACTGTTTCTAAAACAGAACAAAATGTTAAGATTTGTGGAGAGTGATCGGAGCTAAGATCATTGCTATCTATGATGTCCAAACTTCTACTGCAGATTCCATTATATACAACAAAGTCTAATACATCAGGTATTTTTGTTGGATCACTAGGCCAATACGTTGGACTTCCTGTCGATATAACCGAGTAGTTGTATTTGCTTATGCATTTATAAAGCTCCCTACCTTTGGGGTTTGTTAAACGCGACGCCCACCATGGGTGTTTGGCATTATAAACACCTCCAACTAAAAACTTTGATCCAAGTTTATTAAAGAATTCATGGTATTCCTGGCAGTTAATGGAATGCCTTGGAGGGGGATAAATAGAGTAAAAAGAAATATTTTCTCCATTGCATTGTATTTTAACGCCCGCGGCTTGTATGTAATTAAGTCGAATACTACTCATCGGTTCGTATTGTATAGATGATTTGATTAGCACAGCAGCTCCAGCATGAGTTCGGTTATCAGAATGATTTGCCACAATGAGGTCGTAACCTCTAATTTTATAAAAGCTTCTACATGTAAAATGGGTTTCAGACAAGAGACTTATGTCGATGTGATGATTATACAGGAATACAGAGAGTTCCTGTGTGTGATTAGAAACACCGTTGGCATTCCATACTGCGATTCTTATATTTAATTGCATAGTTTTGTTATTAATGTAGACATCATACTAATTAACGTATTAGTAAGTTCAATTTGTTTTGCAATCATGGCTTCGAGTTTTGGCATGGCATGTTGAGAATCCGTATTTGGTTTTAATACGTCGGAGTACAAAGCATTTGGATTAGATGGGTTTTGAGAAAACGAAGGGTGATTTGAGGCATTATTTGAAAACTGTGCACGACCTCTTGTAAAGGAACTGTTTTGGTATTTCTTCTGCCATAATTGTTGGTAAATTTTACATCCTTTGTAATTTGCTTTATGTATTCCCAGGCAGTTTGTACATTTTGGTTCGGTTTCAAGATTTTTTGTGCATTCGGCTGTAGGATGATCTAGCCCACATTTAACACAGCGATATGTCGATTACAATAAGACTTCGTATGCCCGAACAATTGACATCGGTGACACTGAATCAAATCAAATGTTTTCTTCGGTGGTTCAACTTGAACTATAGCATTTTCTATATTTCGTAGGTTATATATGTCTTTGTTGTTATCTTTTGGGTCGAGATCGACAAAGAACATGGATACAGGTTTTTTGCCAACACGACTTTTAACATTTGTGACATTTCTAACATCATGTCCTAGTGAAATTAAAATTGCTTTCAAGTCCTCTTTTGGATAGCTGTGATGAAGATTTTTTATGACAACTCTGAATGCACGTTCTTTTTTAACTTGGAATGTGTGAAAAACTTTTTTTATGTGCTTCTTAGTACTTCACTAGCTTCCTGTAAGAATCTATTGACTTCACCATAATTTTAATTTGATCATTCATCAAAGATTTATAGTTGAATTCCTCATGAGGTATAACTGTACTAATGTTCTTTATCATTTTGCCTATGTTTTCAACAATAGGCACAAATATTGGAGGCGGTTTAGAAGAGTCTTCTTCATGCACTTGTTTCGTATTTTCATTTTCTACATTGTCATTACATAGTACAGCAAATTTGTTGCTAGATATTGATGGTAAATATTCGGTTGTGCGTCGTTTTTTGTTTCTTGACTAGTTGGGGACCGATGAAGAGTTCGCTTGTTAGTTGGCACTGTTTGCCAGTCACAGTCATCACTATCATCACTCTCAATAGAACCCATGTTGTTGCTACTTAATGTGCAAACAAATTTATGGTATTTTTTATGTGGATTTTTGGGAACCAATGATAACAACAATGTTATAGAATTCTTAATATTCTGTGAACTATCGTTTTACAATGCGATTACACGTCCGTTAGCAAGAGCGGCTGAGTAAAGACTGATATCCAACAATAAGATAAAATTGGTGACTTGGGGAAATAATTCAATATTTGTTATAACTTTTTTAACTTTTTCGTTAAAAATAGAGTACATACAATGGTTTGTATTTGCAATCGGGTTCGTTCGTTGTTTGACAAACGAAACTTTCGATTTTCTTCATATATTTGGTTTCCGCAAAAAAAAAACATACATACAAACAAAAGCGTCTGAAAAAATAATGTAGTGAGACCCAATGTTTTGAGCTAAAATTGTGTTTTTAGTTAAAAAATTTCGTTGAAAACTCATATTAATTATGGGAAACTGATTTAGAGAACTTTTCAGATACTCATACATGCAAAAAAGAGCCGTACAGGCCAAATAGCATCATCTTTCCGATATGTTTTTCGAAATTTTTTGAAAATTATTTTCAAAATTCGTCTGTATATTGAATATTTTTTTCGGGATTGCAGCAAAAGCACAATTTTCAATGAAAACTATTCAAAAAATGTTCAGAACAAAAACAATGAAACCATTGATATATAAAGCTTTTTGGAATCTGACTAATTTTTTTCAGCTATATATTGTTACGAATGTAACTGATAGGTTTAAGTTAGTTTAGTTTAATTTCCGTTAATTTAAAAATTTGAATTGTAACGTAAAGTTTTTATTACGCAGTTACTTTATTTAAGCAACAACAACTACCATGTAGAACTCTCTTCATCATTCTAGTCGTTACATTACCTTTTGTTAATGTTCTTTTGTTTGTTTTGTTTTGCAACAACAATGTAATTATCGTTTAGTTCCTACTTCTTGTATTTCGTGTAGTTGTTTGTTGTTGTAGTTACGTCATTACTGTGTTTGTATGTATGTGAGTATGGATGTTCGCTTAGTGCGAATGTGAGTCTGTGTGTTCGCTGCACAGATTCGAGTTGTTGCCATATTTCTAGATATTTCTAGACCAAGGAGATTTTGGGTATAAATAGAGTTACGAATGGCAACATTGGTTGAGTTGTGTTTTAAGCGTTGAACTGAACAGATCGGTTAAAGAAGTGCTGCGTGCTAACTAGAGACAAGCTGTGTGCTAGTAATTAAAGTCGGTTCCGAATAAGTGTAATAAAGTAAATAAAGCATTGTAGAAACGTAATCTAAAACGAACCCTGTTTTATTTGATACAAATCGTATCGGGAATAAAACAACGTCTACACGGACATTAGTTAAATCTAATTCCGTAACAATTGGTGTCAGCAGTGAGATTACGATCATCCTACAATGAAGTTTAAGGATCTACGAGTGGAAGACTTGAAGAAGGAGCTAAGTAAGTTTGAGTTGTGTTCTACTGGCAACAAGGCCGAACTACAAAAACGCTTGTTGGAAGAGTTCGAGCGCCGTGGAATGAACATCGATGAATATGAGTTCGACGATAAGGAGGAAGTCGAGTTACCGGCAAAGGGCGAATCCACTGTTGAGGAAGTTTCATCGGTAGCTGCCAGGGGTGACGATTTGAAATCAATGCTGGCTATGATGATGCTGGAAATGAATAAGAAAAATGAAGAAACTTCCAGGCTTATGGCGGAAATGAAATCTGACAACTGTAAGATGTTAGAAGAGATGTCTAGAAAGAATGAAGAAACTTCTAGACTTATGATGGACGAAATGAAAGCAGAAAATTCCAGAAAGAGTGAAGAATATTCCAGAAAATTGGAGGAAAAGTTAGAAGAGAACTCTAGAAAAATCGCTAAGGGCATGGAAGAGAAATTAGAGGCAAATTCTAGAACTATTAACGAGAAACTCGAGAACATCACGATGGTGATTGAAAAGAGAGTAGAAAACGTGGAGGTACAAATTAAAGAGTTGAATAAAAAGATTTTGTCTGTTGACGAGAAATTTCTGGCTCAAGATGAGAAGATTCTGGGCATAGAAAAGAAAATGTCGGAACTGGAAATCAAAGGTGGCCCAGTGAGAGCTATTCATAACACGTTAAAAGTTAAGCCTCCAGTGTTCGACGGCTCCACCTCTTTCAATGTGTTCAAATTACAGTTCGAGACAGTGGCTGCTAGAGATTCTTGGAACGACAACGACAAGGCGGTATCACTCCTGATGGCATTGAAGGGTGATGCTGCTGACGTATTACAGAGTATTCCCGCCGCTTCTAGGAACAACTATGGAGATATAATGGCTGCTCTTGAACGTAGGTACGGTAGTGAACACAAGCAAGAGATCTACCGAATGGAACTGAGGGGAAGAGTCCAGAAGCCAAATGAGACTTTACAAGACTTTGCGGCTGATATAGAGCGGTTGGCGCAGTTGGCATATCCAGGAGAGACACATCCATTGGTGGACCGCAAAAAGATTGAGACATTTGCAAGTGGTATTCGTGATCCAGAGATAAAATTTGCGACGTATGCGGAACCGATAGGAACATTTGCAGAAACCGTGTCATTTGCCCTGGCCCAAGAAACCGCGAAGATGCTGGTGAAACCTAAAGCTTACAACGTGCGGAGGCTGGAAGTTGAGGACAACAATTCCCAGACCGTTGTCGACCTGCTGAAAGATGCACTAATGCATGTGAAACGAGGGGCTCCTAGAACGAAAAAGACTTGTTATAACTGTCGGAAAACTGGACACTTGGCCCGAGAATGCAGATTGAGACAAGCAAGGCCCAGATCCACCTCACCGCCTTCAAAAAGCGACGACCAACCGGTGGCCAAGAATCTGGAAAGGGTGACATCAGGTGAATCAAATAAAGGGAATTCCGTCAATCACGAGACGCTGCTGGAAGAGGATGAAAATGATGGTCCCACAATCTCTATAGCCATAGTCCAGCAGAAGAATCACAACTTAACGGTTAAAGGCTTCGTCAATGGTGTATTGCGTACCTTGACATTGGACACCGGTGCAACAAAGTCCATTATTAGACCGGATTTGGTAAAAGGGAAGGTATTGCCGTTAAATGGAGTCAAATTGCGGACGGCCACAGGCGAGAAGACCCCGGTGCATGGAAAGGCCTACCAAAGGCTAAGTATGGGTAGGAAATCGGTAAATTTCGATTTTATAGTGGCCGATATTGTGGACGAAGTTATACTTGGCGTGGACTTTATGATTGCCTTCGACATCAACCTGGACATAAAGCACCGTGTAATGACATGGTCCAATGTGGAAATACCGATTAATGTGGGCTACAAAGAGAAGAAAAGCATGTGTCGCCCTAGCGCAGAATCTGACGAAATCGCTGTAGATGTCCGTACGCTGAAGGTGGAAGCCGCCGAAAAACGGCCAGTACGAAAGCGGAAAAATCTCGCAACGAGGAGGAAAAAGCGAAGATGTACGTCGAGGAAACGTCCATCGAAAAGCGGCCGTACAACAAGGAAGGGCAAGTCCGAGGAAGACCAGGTGGCACTTGGGAAGGTGACCACGAAGAAAGAAGGTATAGCATCGCGATTCCTGGAGAGAAAGCAACGTCGTCCAGAAGAGCAAGAGTCCAAGGCTGACGCAGTGGAGGGTGCATCTAAATCAGTTGCCACCACTACAGAACGAGAACTGCATCTAGTCAAGAGGAACAGGCTTATGCGGGAGGCAGTGTTACCAATGCACATACCACCGAGAGGGAACTGTGCCTATTCGGGACGAACAGGCTTAAGCGGGAGGCAATGTTACGAATGTAACTGATAGGTTTAAGTTAGTTTAGTTTAATTTCCGTTAATTTAAAAATTTGAATTGTAACGTAAAGTTTTTATTACGCAGTTACTTTATTTAAGCAACAACAACTACCATGTAGAACTCTCTTCATCATTCTAGTCGTTACATTACCTTTTGTTAATGTTCTTTTGTTTGTTTTGTTTTGCAACAACAATGTAATTATCGTTTAGTTCCTACTTCTTGTAATTCGTGTAGTTGTTTGTTGTTGTAGTTACGTCATTACTGTGCTTGTATGTATGTGAGTATGGATGTTCGCTTAGTGCGAATGTGAGTCTGTGTGTTCGCTGCACAGATTCGAGTTGTTGCCATATTTCTAGATATTTCTAGACCAAGGAGATTTTGGGTATAAATAGAGTTACGAATGGCAACATTGGTTGAGTTGTGTTTTAAGCGTTGAACTGAACAGATCGGTTAAAGAAGTGCTGCGTGCTAACTAGAGACAAGCTGTGTGCTAGTAATTAAAGTCGGTTCCGAATAAGTGTAATAAAGTAAATAAAGCATTGTAGAAACGTAATCTAAAACGAACCCTGTTTTATTTGATACAAATCGTATCGGGGAATAAAACAACGTCTACACGGACATTAGTTAAATCTAATTCCGTAACAATATATATATATATATATATATATATATATATATATATATATATATATATATATATATATATATATATATATATATATATATATAATAGAAAAATATTTGAACGTTTGTTTGTTTGTGCCTTACAGACTCAAAACCGCTGAACCAATCTTCCTGAAATTTTAGGGTATATTGCAACATCGCCTGGAATTAAAATAGCCTATATCATTTTTTGAAATTCCGAATAGATCTGGAGATGTAGCATCAAAACCGGAGGTACTCCAAAAAATTTAGATTTTGTATGCAAATATCTTTAGAACTGTTTCAGATACAATCTCCAAATTTGGTATGTGTAACGGAAAAATTTACCAAATTATATTCAAATCGTTTCAGATTTGGATGTAGCTCCCATATACATAGATTTTCGGCCGACTTCTTTATTTTATGCACCAAACACGCTATTTATGTGCAATTTCAACACAATTTGGAATGTTTGACGGAACTTGGTCTTAAAATAAATGTGACAAATTATATCGAAATTGGTTCAGAATGGAGAATGAGGCGGAATATTGTCTGGAAATAAATGTGCCAAATTATATGGAGATCGGTTCATATCATAATATAGCTCCCATATATATTTTCGTTCGATTTCATGTTTTTGTTACGTATGTCCAATTTCAATGACTTAGAAGTCATCATTACAATGCTACAACTATTAAACATAATATCTTTGAGAGACTTCTTATGAGGGATATTTTATTATGATATATCTAAATCATAATTTTAGTAAAAATTATCGATACAAGTGGGAGTCATCCTACGAGAATTTTAAGATATCACAATAGGTAATATGTATATGACTTGGAAAAATTAGTACCATGTATAAAATACAGTGGCTCCAAGCGAAAGTCGTACACCTAATGAAATTTTTTTAATTGACTTATATCTCCGATACAAAAAGGGATATGAAGAAAGTATTTACGCAGCTTTGTAGTGTTTTTAGTCGACAATTTAGAAACACGATATAATAAAATAATCAACCCGCTTACCTTGTTTTAAAATTAAAATATCTAATACTAAGAATTTTAGCACCAAGCGAAAGTCGTACAGCAATTATAAAGACAAAATATTTATTAATATAAATCGTCCTTCGGCATATTTCTGGTTTCAGTTGAATTCTGCAATCGATTTAGAATATTTTTGACCAGTTTTGAACAGCTGAAGTTTAAAATATGTCGCTCTTTGTTTTGAAAATCTCTCCTATAAGGATGTCTGGAAGTACTCGTATAAGTCGTCTGGAGACATTTTCCATTTATAGAACCACTATAGACGATTTATTGTTCAAGCTTGGACTACAGTCCAGCCAACCCATGTTACTGAAATAATTATTTAATACCAGTGGTCGCAAATAATAAGCTTTTATGCTTGAAGTCAGAGTTTTGGCAGAAAGAACAACGCTTACCTTGACCAATACATTATTCGCCTGGTAGTGAGAACTCATTTTAATTTTAAAATCTCACAGTTTGATTCCCAATGACTTCAAAAAAAAAATTATAAAACAAAGATTCAAATCTGAAAGATAAGCCCCACACACTCACAAATACACTGATGCGTTATGTTCTATTATTCGTGTATTAAACATGAAGCAATTTGTAAATTATTGTATTGCAATTTGTAAATTATTCCGCTTGTAATTTGAATTATTCCATTTGTAATTCGAATTATTCCATTTGGAGTTCGAATTATTCCATATGTAATTCAAATTATTCCATTTGTAATTAGATTTTTTCATTTGTAATTTCAAATAAAATACAAATAGAATAATTCGAAATTCAAATGGAATAATTCGAATTACAAATGGAATAATTCGAATTACAAATAGAATAATTCGAATTACAAATAGAATATTTCGAATTGCAAATGTAATAATTCGAAATTCAAATGGAATAATTCGAATTACAAATGAAATAATTTGAATTACAAATAGAATAATTCGAATTACAAATAGAATATTTCGAATTACAAATGAAATAATTCGAATTACAAATGGAATTCTCGAATTACAAATGAAATGTGTACACTAGACAGGGCCGATTTGATAACCTTAATGGGCCCTTCGCGTTTCTTATTCCTCGGATTGAACTGAGCAAAAAAGTCCACTAGACCATAGGTCTACGGTGAAAATCGAGCCTCTCAATTTTGACTTTAAGTTTTTTATCCACGTTTTTTAGATATTTTGGCATATAACAGCCAAACCATCGAGATTTTCGAATATTTTGCTAGTGGCCAATCCACAGCATAAATTTATATATATTTCAGAAGGTAGCGCAAAGCCACAATGTTATTTATATAAGACTAGCAAAAGTCATTTTGTATAGACTTAAGATTTTCTCAATAAATAATGGCTCTAGCCAAAAATGGAAATGAGATTTTCGATCCAACAAAAATTGTAGCCAAGACAGTAATTAATAACTCTCTAATACATCGCGAAAGCATTGGAACGCTCCTTCAGGCAATTTTGGCCTCGAGAAGGTGCAAACTTTTCTAAATTGTCGATAAATGGAACTGTGCAACAAAAGTTGACCAGAAAAATATTCAAGCGTTCTAATGCAAAATTATATCGTGTTGAGATCCATGGACAATGACAATGCATTTAGTTCGTTTGGGTCATTTCGTTTTATTTTTTACTAGCTGAACCCGGTGCGCTTTTCTACCCCGACTTAGATAAAATATAATGCAATGCTTTTTAATATTTTAACGTATAAATATAGGAGATATGAAGGCGTTCTTTACCCATTCAGGGCTGTTTTGGAGCTACTATTGTATTTTTGTATTTTTCAGGAGGTAACACTCCTGCTAAAGCCTTTTCGACTATAAGTATTCCTACGGTAGTTATATACTCTTACAATATTAATTTCTCTTTATTTGTACAGATTGGATTTGGAGTGAATAAAATTAAGAATAGAACCAGGTTTGAGAACCTTAGGTTTGAGGATAGTTGTAATTTACTTTATAAATGGGACTTATTATTTCCAGGTCATATACATATTAACATATTGTGATATCTGAAATTACTCTTAGGATAACTCCCACTCGTATTCAAAATTTTTACTCAAATAATGATTTAGTTATATCATATTAAAACATTATTCTTAAGAAGTCTCTCAAAGATATAATATTTAATGCTGTAGCCTTCAAACCTGAACCGATTTTGATATAATTTGGAACATTTGTTTCTAGACCAAATTCCGTCCAACATTCCAAATTTCAGCGAAATTGGACACACATAGCGTGTTTGGTGCATAAATTACAGGAAATCGGCCGAAAATATATATAGGGGCAATATCCAAATTATAACCGATTTCGATATAATTTTGCACATTTATGTATAGACCAAATTCCGTCACACATTCCAAATTTCAGCGAAATTGGACACACATAGCGTGTTTGGTGCATAAATTACAGGAAATCGGCCGAAAATATATATAGGGGCAATATCCAAATATGAACCGATTTCGATATAATTTGGCACATTCATTTCTATACCAAATTACGTCACACATTCCAAATTACATTGAAATTGGAGATAAATAGCGTGTTTGGTGCACAAAATATAGCAAATCGGCCGAAAATATATAACGGAGCTATATACAAATTATAACCGATTTCGATATAATTTTGCACATTTATTTCTAGACTAAGTTCTGTTACACATTCCAAATTTCAGCGAATTTGGACATATATAGCGTGTTTGGTGTATCAAATGCGGAAAATCGGCCGAAAATATATATGGGAGCTACATCCAAATCTGAACCGATTTCGATATAATTTGGCACATGTATTTCTAGACCAAGTTCAGTCACACTTTCCAAATTTTATTGAAATTGGATATCAATAGCGTGTTTGGTGCCTCAAATACATGAAATCGGCAGAAAATATACGTAGGTGCTATATCCAAATCTGAACCGATTTCGATATTAATTGGCACATATATTTCTAGGCCAATATCCATCACACATTTTAAATTTCAGCGAAATTGGACATATGTAGCGTGTTTGGTGCATAAAATAAGGAAATCGGCAGAAAATATATGTATATGGGGGCTATATCCAAATCTGAACCAATCTCCATATAATTTGGCATATTTATTTCTAGAACAAATTGCGTCAGACATTCAAAATTTCAGCGAAATTGGACATATATAGCGTTTTTGGTCCATCCAATGCGGAAAATCGGCCGAAAATATATATGGGAGCTATATCCAAATATGAACCGATTTTGATGTAATTTGGCACGTTTTTTTTTAGACCAAGTTCCGTCACACATTTAAAATTTCATTGAAGTTGGACATAAATAGCATGTTTGGTACATAAAATAAGGAAATCGGCCGAAAATATATGTATGTGGTAGCTATATCCAAATCTGGTAAATTTATTTCTACATCAAATTCTGTCACACATACAAAATTTGGAGATTGTATCCTTAATAGTTCTAAAGATATTTTCATACAAATTCTACATTTTCTGGAGGTACCTCCGGTTTTGATGCTATATCTCCAGATCAACGCGAAATTTCAAAAAATGATATAGCCTATTTTCATTCCCTGCCATGTAGCAATGTACCCTAAAAATTTCAGTAAGATCTGTTCAGCGGTTTTCGAGTCTATAAGGCACAAACAAACAAACGTACAAATAAATTTCAATTTTATTTATATAGATAGATAGGCCAATTCTATCACACATTCCAAATGTCATTCAAATCGGACATATATAGCGTGTTTGGTGCATAAATTACAGGAAATCGGCCGAAAATATATATAGGGGCAATATACAAATATGAACCTTGTACATACACACACACTACACATAACTATAATCTATAATCTATATATATAAAATAGAAAAATGTTTGTATGTTTGTTTGTTTGTTTGAAATTTATAGACTCAAAAACCGCTGAACCGATTTTACTGAAATTTTCAGGGTATATTACTACATCGCCTGAAAGTAACATAGGCTATAAAAAGTTTCGAAATTCGGCTCTGATCCGGAGATATAGCATCAGAATCGGAGGTACCTCCAAAAAATTTAAATTTGTATGCAAATATCTATAGAACGGTTACAGATACAGACTCCAAATTTGAAATGTGTGATGGATTTTAGCCTTAAAATAAATGTGCCAAAATATATCGAAATCGGTCCAGATTTGGACATAGCTCCCATATATATTTTCGTCCGATTTCAAGTATTTGATGTACCAAACACGCTATATATGTCCGATTTCCATGAAATTTGGAATGCGTGACGGAACGTGGCTTATAACAAAAAGTACCAAACTATATCGAAATCGGTTAAGATTTGGATATAGCTCCCACATATATTTTCGTCTGATTTCAAGTATTTGATGTACCAAACACGCTATATATGTCCGATTTCAATGACATTTGGAATGTGTGATAGAATTGGCCTATCTATCTATATATAAAATTGAAATTTATTTGTACGTTTGTTTGTTTGTGCCTTATAGACTCGAAAACCGCTGAACAGATCTTACTGAAATTTTTAGGGTACATTGCTACATGGCAAGGAATGAAAATAGGCTATATCATTTTTTGAAATTTCGCGTTGATCTGGAGATATAGCATCAAAACCGTAGGTACCTCCAGAAAATGTAGAATTTGTATGCAAATATCTTTAGAACTATTAAGGATACAATCTCCAAATTTTGTATGTGTGACAGAATTTGATGTAGAAATAAATTTACCAGATTTGGATATAGCTCCCACATACATATATTTTCGGCCGATTTCCTTATCCAAACATGCTATTTATGTCCAACTTCAATGAAATTTTAAATGTGTGACGGAACTTGGTCTAAAAAAACGTGCCAAATTACATCAAAATCGGTTCATATTTGCATATAGCTCCCATATATATTTTCGGCCGATTTTCCGCATTGGATGGACCAAAAACGCTATATATGTCCAATTTCGCTGAAATTTTGAATGTCTGACACAATTTGTTCTAGAAATAAATATGCCAAATTATATGGAGATTGGTTCAGAATTGGATATAGCCCCCATATACATATATTTTCGGCCGATTTCCTTATTTTATGCACCAAACACGCTATATATGTCCAATTTCGCTGAAATTTAAAATGTGTGATGAATATTGGCCTAGAAATATATGTGCAATTAATATCGAAATCGGTTCAGATTTGGATATAGCTCCTACGTATATTTTCTGCCGATTTCATGTATTTGAGGCACCAAACACGCTATTGATATCCAATTTCAATAAAATTTGGAAAGTGTGACTGAACTTGGTCTAGAAGTACATGGGCCAAATTGTATCGAAATCGGTTCAGATTTGGATGTAGCTCCCATATATATTTTCGGCCGATTTTCCGCATTTGATACACCAAACACGCTATATATGTCCAAATTCGCTGAAATTTGGAATGTGTAACAGAACTTGGTCTAGAAATAAATGTGCCAAATTATATCGAAATCGGTTCAGATTTGGATATAGCTCCCATATATATTTTCGGTCGATTTTCCGCATTGGATGGACCAAACACGCTGTATATGTCCAATTTCGCTGAAATTTGGAATGTGTAACGGAATTTGGTCTAGAAACAAATGTGCCAATTATATCGAAATCGGTTCATATTTGGATATTGCCCCTATATATATTTTCGGCCGATTTCCTGTAATTTATGCACCAAACACTGTATGTATGTCCAATTTCGCTGAAATTTAGAATGTCTGACGGAATTGATATAGCTCCCTTATATATTTTCGGGCGATTTGCTACATTTTATGCACCAAACACGCTATTTATGTCCAATTTCAATGTAATTTGGAATGTGTGACGTAATTTGGTATAGAAATGAATGTGCCAAATTATATTATATTATATATGTTTTAATATGATATAACTAAATCATTATTTGAGTAAAAATTTTGAATACGAGTGGGAGTTATCCTAAGAGTAATTTCAGATATCACAATATGTTAATATGTAACCTGGAAATAATAAGTCCCATTTATAAAATAAATTACATCTATCCTCAAACCTAAGGTTCTCAAACCTGGTTCTATTCTTAATTTTATACACTCTAAATCCAATCTGTACAAATAAAGAGAAATTAATATTGTAAGAGTATATAACTACCGTAGGAATACTTATAGTCGAAAAGGCTTTAGGAGGAGTGTTACCTCCTGAAAAATACAAAAATACCATAGTAGCTCCAAAACAGCCCTGAATGGGTAGAGAACGCCTTCATATCTCCTATATTTATACGTTAAAATATTAAAAAAGCATTGCATTATATTTTATTCAAGTCGGGGTAGCAAAGCGCACCGGGTTCATCTAGTCTCCTATATTTATACGTTAAAATATTAAAAAAGCATTGCATTATATTTTATCTAAGTCGGGGTAGCAAAGCGCACCGGGTTCAGCTAGTTATATATATAGATTACAACTATCCTCAAACCTAAGGTTCTCAAACCTGGTTCTATTCTTAATTTTATTCACTCCAAATCCAATCTGTACAAATAAAGAGAAATTAATATTGTAAGAGTATATAACTACCGTAGGAATACTTATAGTCGAAAAGGCTTTAGGAGGAGTGTTACCTCCTGAAAAATACAAAAATACCATAGTAGCTCCAAAACAGCCCTGAATGGGTAGAGAACGCCTTCATATCTCCTATATTTATTATATTTTTATTATATTATTATATTTTATCTAAGTCGGGGTAGCAAAGCGCACCGGGTTCAGCTAGTCTATATATATAAAAGAGCTTAGTGATAAGTGAGTGAGTGACATATCATCGCCCAGACGAAACCGCTGAAGCTAGAAAGCTGAAATTTCGACTGTGGGTTACTGTCGGTGTGTTGGGGTGAGATAAGGCTGGGTTTTTGGAAATTCGAACTAGAACGGTACGAAAAGTACTAAAAGGTACTAAATATGGTACCCTTTGTAATAGGCGAACGGGAAGAGCAAGAATTCTGAAATTTGGAATGAGGGTAACTGATAGACGGATAGAAAGATGTATTAAAGGGTTTTTGGAAATTCGACCTCTAAGTGTACGAAAAGTACTAAATTTAGTACCAATTGTATATTTTGAACGGATTTAGCTAGAAACTTGGAATTTGGTATGGAAATGAAGGTTGGGAAGTAGTGTTTATAAAAGGAAATGGTATGTGAAATTCGTACTCATGTGTACGAAAAGTACTAAATTTGGTACAATTTGGAATTGGGTGAACAGATAGAGCTGGAATCCTGAAATGTATAATTAAGATTACTTATGGAGTGCAGGATTGAGGCAGTTTTGGAAATTAGTCGTTATGGGTACGGAAAGCACTAAATTTGGTACAATTGGATTTGGGTGAACAGATAGAGCTGGAATTCTGAAATTTATAATTAAGACTACTTATGGAGTTTTGGAATTTATTATTTATTTGTTTTTTATTTATTTGTCAGGTTCATTGTTAGAAGTAGTCGTACAATGAGTATAGCTAAAAGTATTAAATAATACTAAATATTGAAGCACTGGTATTGAGTGAATCGATAAATGAAATTTGTTATGAGAATCACTGTTGAGATTGAATTAGAATGTTTATTAAAATCCGCCTTTAAATGTATGAAAGGTTTCTACATGTAATACCATCTGTTTTGTGAAGTGAAAGTGTTAACATCATACGGAACAGTGAAAAGTGCTTAAAAATTGAAAATTGAAAATAGAGATAAATAGACTTTTGTTTCAAACTTTAATTTCTCTTTGGAAGTAATAAAACTTTCATAGAGTTTTCGTCGGCGTTAAAAATCAACCGTCGGCGGCTTTGTACTCTGCCGTCGACATGCCAGCAGTCGAAGGAGATGAGGATGAGCTGCTATCTGATAGTTCAGATAACATAGCAGCACAAGCAAAGGAGTGTGTGGAACAAATGAACCGCACAAATGAAGAGAACAAAAAAAGTGATTCGTCTAAAAAAGACAAGCGAAGCCGAAGCCGCAGCAGTAAGCGGAAACATGACTCCGATAATGAATCGGAATCACCTTTATACAAAAATATGAAAATGGAGGCGATTATTACAACCCTTCAAGTATCATTGAAAAATATGGAAGACAACAACAAGGTTTTATTAGGGGAGCTAGCTGCCCTCCGAAAACATCAAGAAACCACTACCCGGCAATTGAATGCCTTACTTGACAAAGAGAATAGCTATAAACGAGTTATAGCCAGTCTACAAATGCAACTAGCAGAAAGCAAAAACAACGAAAATATGCCACCAAAAACATTTTTGGTAAATTCGCCTGAAATAGGACAACTGAACGCACAGTCTACACTACAAACGGCTGCAGTTGATCCCACTAAACCGCCTATAAGTCAAAAACCGCATTTGCTAGGCAAGCAAGCACCAATATATGCTAATGGAAATATACCCAAACAGCAACCAAAACCAACTACAATATCACAGCCGGGTATAAGCCAAAAACCGGCTCAGGCAGGCAAGAAGCCCATACTGCCAGGGGAAGGAAAAGTGCCTACTCAACTAGAGAAAGCAGCAGCGAAGACGCAGAATAATCAAGCAGTAAACACCAACGAGGATGTCATGGATACCTCTGAGTGGACAACTGTGACAGGACGTAAAACTCAAAAAAATAAGCAAAAATCTACATCTACATCTATACAAGAAGATAATGCTGTCGAAAATCGAGCAAATAATAATAAGCAAGGTAAGGCCAGTCCGCCCTCTATCAAAATAGATTATACCAATGTGAGAGAACTAACTATTAGTCTTAGAAATTTTCTTCAACATAGAGATTTTACAACAAGAATTTTAAAAGGAAAACAAAAAATGATAGAATTGAAACTAGGGAAAAGTGACGATTTTGAACCCGTAAAAAATTTTTAGAATATAATAAGATACCTTATTTCACTTATACTCCAAAAGAGTTTAAACCCAAAACTGTATTGGTTAATGATCTATCCGAAACATATCAAAAGGAAGACATTGAAGAATTCTTTAAGGAAGAACAATTAAACATTGATGTTAAAAACATCACAAATATAAACAATGATAGATGGTTAATCCAACTAGGCAAATCGTCCGATATGGGCACTTTTAAAAAACTTAGATATATAATAAATTCTAAAGTTAAAATTGAAAAGTATAAGAAAAATGGACTTATACAGTGCCGTAACTGCCAGTGGTTCGGACACTTGGGCAGCAATTGCAAGAGGCCATTTAGATGTGTAAAGTGCCCTGGGGGGCACTTTAATACAGAAATTCAAATAATTGTAGACCCAACTACGCTCGAAAGCATACAGACGGTCGGAAAACCTATATACTGCGTCAATTGCGAAGTATACGGCCATGTAGCAAGCGCTAGGGAATGTCCTATAAGAGTTAGGCTAATTAAAAAACTTATTGAAGCCAAAGAACAACGAAATAGTTCACTAAACGCAACCAACGCCCAAATGCAATGTTTAGCTGCCAACAAGGCACTACCACATACCTCAGGCACATCATATTCTCATGACAACAAGGCTAGATCAGCCACACAAAACACCCTCAAATCTCACCCACTAAACTCTAGTTCGGAAAATTACATGAACATATTCAACTCTGACTGCCAAAGACTTTTTGGTAAAGATTTATTTACCTGTATGTCGCAAATAAAGTCGCACTTCGACACATACAGACATTTAAAAACAGATGCTGAGAGAACTAACTCTCTCTACCAACTCTTTATAAGTCTTGCTCAAGATGGGTAATTTAAAAATTATATTTATCAATACAAATTCTTTAGTTTCTATAACTAAAAGACATTATTTAAAAATGTTTGTAGAACAGAACAGACCTGACATACTTATGTTGGCTGAGCACGGATTTACTTCAAAGCATAAATTCGAACTCAGAGGTTATAAAATACACAGGCAGGATAGGGAAAATAGCCTAAAGGGAGGTACGGCCATCTGTGTAAAAGAAAAATTTAATTCAGAAAGACTCCCAGTAACGTTCAATAATATGGAAGGAACAGTGTTAAAAATTAGACAAATAGGAGGAAGGAATATTATAGCAATGTCCCTATATTGCAAACCAGGAAATAATTTAAGACAATCTGATTTAGATATTATAAGCGGTATTGTGGGCTTAGATGATGCCATTATTGGGGGGGATTTAAACGCTAAACATCCCGATTGGGGTGGAAGTAGCACTAACACTAGTGGGAGGGTTTTAAAAAATTGGCTAAATAGCAATCCAAATATATACATCAGACCAACAGAAGGCCCAACAAGACCTTCTACAACAACAGAATCATTCATCGACATTTTTATGTCAACTATAGGCCTCTGGTCTCCTGACAGGCCTAAATTGCTAGATTTTGAGTCAGATCATAAAGCTATAATGACGTACATTATCGCCAATATAGAAAGAGTACAACCAAAGGAAATATATGATTACAACTCCATTAGGATAGGAATGTTAAACAATACCCTTGCTGAGGAGCTTCAAGATAGTATGCCCCCAATTAATCAAAATATATCATCACTAGAAATAGACTATGCAATAGACAAGTTCACTGCTGCTTTAAATACAGCAATGAATTCTTCCATTAAAAAGTTTACACCTACCAGGGATAGTATATCTAAACTCCCACAAGATATACTTGACCTAATAGCTCAGAAAAAAACAGCCAGAAGAAGATTACAAAGAATTGTAGATCCACATGAAGCTACAACTCTTAAAGCTATAATTAGAAATATGAATACTATTATTCAACAAAGAATTTCCTTGTTTGAAGAGCAAGAACTACTTAGCGAACTACAGAAAATAAAACCGGGAAATGACATGTTCCGAAAAGTCAAAAGTTTCAGTGGAAAACTATCCAAAAGTAATATTAATTATATTACAGATGGAAATAACAGAGTTATTCTTGATAGTGAAAAAGCGAATGTCATGGCAAAAACTTTCGCCAGCACAAAACAACTCACAACACCACAGGTTGCCAACACAGCTAACAATGTCGTCCTTCATGAAACACATAATCATATGGTTCAATTTGGTATAGATGTACTGGCGAATGGAAGCAGAATAGGCCCCCCGACAAGTCTTCCAATTCGTCTCACAACCGATGTAGAAATATGAAGTTTACTTAAATCCATGAATAACAAAAAATCTAGCGGGTATGATAAAATACCAAATTTTGTACTCAGGAAATTAGACCACAGGGCCTTGGAATACCTAGCAATTATTTTTAACCATTGCCTGAACATAGGCTATTTTCCAAAAAAATGGAAAACAGCAATGGTAATACCTATATTAAAACCAGGAAAGGACCCCACTGATCCTTCCAGTTATAGACCAATTTCCATGCTGTCATGCTTAGGGAAATTTTTGAAGTAATCATTCTTGATAGGATAAACGATCACATTGATAATAATGATCTACTCAAAGACAGTCAATTCGGCTTTAAAAGACAACATTCAACTACGCATGCTCTGCTTACATTGAATGATAAAATAACCAGAGGTTTTAATAAAAGAAGTGCGACAATTGTTGTCAGCCTAGACTTCAAAAAAGCATTTGACACGGTCTCAATCGGGGGAATACTGGAAAAGATGGGGTCCTTTTATGGTTTTAACCCTTTCATTACAAAAATTACTAAAAGTTATTTACAAGAAAGAAAATTTTACGTTTCGGTTAATGACTCTAAATCACAACACCAAAATGTACATGCTGGAGTACCCCAGGGCTCTGTACTGGGCCCAGTATTGTACAATCTATATTTGGCAGATTTACCACCACCCACACATGACCTACATCAACTAATATATGCAGACGACATCCTAATTACAGCAACACACGCAAGCGCAAAAATAGCTAACAGGCAGCTTTGCCAATATTTAACAATACTTAAAGAGTACTTCGATAAATGTAAACTCTTTCTAAACATAGAAAAATGTAGGGCGATCATTTTTAAAGGAAAGGGCGTACAATTGTATAAAAATGCTAGAAAATACATTCCTGAAATTATAATAGGAAACCAAACGATAACAAATACCGAAACTTTAAAGTATCTTGGGGTTATATTTGAACAAGATATGAGTTTTATACGACATGTAGATCATGTAATAAAAAAAGGTCGTACAGCGTATCATTACTATCAATGGCTGTTACGCAAGAATAATGGGCTAAGTAATAAGGTTAAATTAGCAATTTATAAACAAATAGTCCGACCAACAATGGAATATGCTTTCCCCGTATGATCTTTTATCTCGTCACATCAAATGGAACGCATACGAATTTTAGAGCGTAAAATGTTGACACATTGTCTTGGACTTAAATGGCGCTTGACTGAGCAGGGGTACTATATAAGTCCATCTATTAAGGAAATCTATAGTAAAAGCAAAATTGAACGCTTTGACAAATTTGCGGTTAGATTGGCCATAAATTGTTTAAGTAAATGTATTAATCATCCAAATCCAATGGTTAAAAACTTAACAATAACCATTGAAGAAGTAAATTTAATTAAAGAAAGAAAAGGTTACCTACCAGCTATGAGTCTACTTCCTCTTTCTATTGACGGAACAATATATAATTCGACAGGAAATTTAATCTTTTATCACAGGAGATACAAATCCTATAATACCGACAATTTAGTTTATAGGACTGACCAATAAACATAGGCATAATGCCATTGTAAATAGTTTGTTTTGTTAATTTTATCTGTTTTTGTTTATAATTAGTTTTAAGTAATTTTATAACTTGAGTTTTTCCCTTTTCTCAAGATATCAATTAAATATCTGTAAAATAATAAAAATAAATATCGAACGGGCTGGCCTTCACAATGTTCAACATTAACTATGTATGTATATAATTTTATAATTCTAGATAAGTAGGTGACTACGTTAGAAATAATAATATAATTAAATTAGTCTTAAGAAACTTGTAAAACAAATGAATCTGGAATAAATTTGAATCTGAATACATGTAATACCATTGGCATTGGGTGAACAAGTACAGCTAAAACTGAAAAATTTGAGCTAAGTTAGTCAATTTTAAAAATTGTACTGAATACTCGTAGTGTACTATTGTTTTCATGCTAACAAGAATTCGGTTTCTAAATAATATACTGAAATCAAAAATTCAAACGTATCGTTTTAACAAAATTTGTTTTTATTGTTGTCTATTCTGAAAGTTATAGTAAGTTCATTTAAAAAGGTAGATCAATGTGGCTAATGTTTTACAAGAAGGTTTTTACCAGAGTACGTAAAAATACTTTAAATAACATTTCCAATCGTTTCGTTTCGTATTTTCCATAGGAACAATACAAAACGAAACATAACCCTCGTTGGCCGAGCTCGCTGTTTAGTTTTGTTTTGTTTATATTCGTGAGTGCGAACAAAACGAAAAGCGAAAAGTACTCAACTCCACAAGAGCAGATAGAAAACGGAATAGTACTAAACACATATGAATAAATCAAAAACGTTTGGTGGTTGATAAAATTCACTGTGGTATGCTGATTGGTGGTTGATAAAATTCACAGTGGTATGCTGATGCTATCTTTTAGGGTTGTTAAGCAATCACATGTGTGTGTGTGTCTGAGTGTGTCATTGACAATACGCACGGCAAACGTTTCCCAAAAATACTTCTTGTTTCGGTGGTGAATGAAACAACTCGGCAAAGCATAACCGAAGTTACATTTCCGCAATCGTACGGTTTCCATCTTTTTACATTGAAAAGTTTGTGTTTTTGTTTTGGTTGTGAGAATGAAACGATTCAGAGAAGCTGAAAAGTTTGTGGCTTTGTGTGATTGGTACGGGAATCATTTTGTTTGTTTCCGTTCATTGGTTTTTACACCCTGAGAATAAAAAGGCTTAAAATAAAATGTCTCAAAAATTAACTGTTATATAGGGTAAAATCTTTTGAATAAAGGTTTTCTACATTTCCAAAATTCGGTTGGAAAATGGGTATAAAAAATTTGGATAAAATTTTCAAAATACCCATAACGTTCTAATAAAACATTGTCTGGAATTTAAAATGTAGGCCGCTGTTGAAGTGTAGAGATGCGATAAGGTCTTTTTTGAAATTCGAACAAAATGTGTACTTAACCCAATAATTACACATGCAAGTAACTTGCAGACAGTTGTGTATACATATTATAGTCGCAACTTCATTTTTTTCGAACCGACATTTGCATGTGTAAACGTTCGGAAAAAAATTGAAGTTACATTCAAAGCACTTACATTGATTACTGACAAGGAAATTTAATTGTCGCTGAGGTTGTTAGTTGGTGTGGCAGTGAATATGTGTGAGTGTATTGGTATTTTTCGAACTGTCACTTGCATGTGTAAACGGCGGGTAAATAAAATTAAATATAAATTCACAATTTTCCGTGTTTACCATATTAAATATTGTTTATTTGTATATTATTCCTTTTCCGCATACGAAGTAGCGGGCATTTTGCTAGTCTATATATATATATATATATATATATATATATATATATCTTATTATATAAAAGAGCTTAGTGATAAGTGAGTGAGTGAGTGAGTGACAGATCATCGCCCAGACGAAACGGCTGAAGCTTGAAGCTTGAAATTTTGAGTGTGGGTTGCTGTTGGTGTGTAGGGGTAAGATAAGGCTGGGTTTTTGGAAATTCGAACTGGAAAGGTACGAAAAGTACTAAAAGGTACTTAATATGGTACCCTTTGTATTAGGCAAACATTAAGAGCTAGAATTCTGAAATTTGGAACGAGGGTCACTGATGGAAAGTTAGAGAGATGTACTAAAGGGTTTTTGGAAATTCGACCTATAAGTGTACGAAAAGTACTAAAAGTTATAAAATTTAGTACCAATTGTATATTTTGAACGGCTATAGCTATAATCTTGAAATTTGGTATGAAAATCAAGGTTGGGAAGTGGTGTTTAGGAAAGGAAATGGTTTTAGAAATTCGTACTCATGTGTACGAAAAGTACTAAATGGTACTAAATTTGATACAACTTGGAGTTGGGTGAATGGGTATAAGTGGAATCCTAAAATTTGGAATTCAGATTACTGTTTGGGTGGATGATTGAGATATGGAGGTGGTTTTGGAATTGTGTACTTATGTGTACGAAAAGTACTAAATGGTACTAAATTTGGTACAATTAAGATTTGGATGAATGGATGGAGGTGGAATCCTGAAATTTGGAATAATGATTATTGTTGGAGATAGGATTGAGGTAGTTTTAGTAATTCGTACTTATGTGTACGAAAAATACTAAACGGTACTAAGTTTGGTACAATTTAGATGTGGGTGAACGGATAGAGATGAAATCCTGAAATTTGAAATTAGGATTACTGTTAAAATGTGGGATCGGGATATGGAGGTAGCTTTGGAAATTAGTATTTATGTGTACGAAAAGTACTAAATGGTTCTAAATCTGGTACAATTTGGATTTTGGGTGAATGGATGGATGTGGAATTCTAAATTTTGGAATAAAGTTTACTGTTGTAGTGGAGGGTGGAGGGGTGGACGTGGGTTTGGATTATCGTGTACGAAAAGTACTAAATGGTACTAAATTTGGTACTATTTGGTTTTGGGTGAACGGATAGAGCTGGAAACCTGAAATTTTGAGTAAAAATTACTGGTGAAGTTTAGGATTGAGATATGGAGGTGGTTTTGGAAATTCGTACGAAAAATACTAAATGGTACTAAATTTTATACAATTTGGATTCTGGTGAACGGAAAGAGCTAGAAAAGAAAAATTTGGTATAGTGATTATTGTTGGATTATGAGAAATTCGGGTATTGGGAATTCGTACTAATGTACACGAAGAGTTTTAAATGGTACAGTTTGGATTTTAGGGAACGGAGAGAGCTGGAATTCTGGCATATGGAATTAAGACTATTGTTGGAGTGTAGGATTGAGGTAGTTTTGGAAATTCGTACTTAAGTGTACGAAAAGCACAAAATAATACCAAATTTGGTAAAATTTGGATTAGGGTATCCGGAATACTGAAATTTTGCATATGATTACTGTTGGAGTATGGAAAACTCGAGTATTGGAAATTCGTACTTATGTGTACGAAAAGTACTAAATTTGGATTTGGGTTAAGGGGTAGAGCTGGAAACCTGAAACTTGGAATTAAGATTACTATTGAAGTCTAGGATTGAGATATAATGATGGTTTTGGAAATTCCTACTTATTTGTACCAAAAGTATTAAATGGTTCTCAATTTGGTACGATTTTGCTTTTGTAGAGCGGATGGAGTTTAAATTCTCACATTTGGAATATAGATTACTGTTGGAGTTTGGAATTGAGATATGGAGGTATTTTTGGAAATTCGGTACTTTGGAAAAAGGTAAAACTTTTGGTACTATTTGGATTTTATTGAACGGATAAAAATGGAATTCTGAAATTTGGAAATAAGATTACTGTTGGAGTATAGGATTGAGGTAGGTTTGGAAATTTGTACTTATTGTGTAAAAAAAAGTACTAAATGGTACTAAATTTGGTACAGTTTGGATGTGGTACACGCATCGAGCTAAAATTCTGAAATATAGAATTAAGATTACTGTTGGAGTGGAGGATTGAGATAGTTATTGAAATTCGAACTTTCGTACTAAAAGTATTAAATAATACTAAATTTGGTATAGGAATATAGGTGGAATTCGGAAATTTGGTATTAGTGTTGGGTTGAGATATGGATGTGGTTGTGGATATACGTACTATAAGTGTACGAAAGTTACTAAAACGACCAGAATTTTGTTCAAATTTTTATTGTGTAAAGGTAAAACTGAAAGGTAGAGCTGAAATTGTGAAATTCCCTATAAGGATATCGGTTGACATATACGAAAAGTACTAAATACAAGAAGAGAACCAAAAGGTCTAAATTAAAATGTCTCAAAAATTAATTGAAATATAGGGGCCATGTCAAAGCGTGCGCATTACGTAACATTTTTTGAATAAAGGGTTTCCACATGTTGATATCACGAATTCCGAAATTAGAGCAACTTCGGTTGGAAACTGTGGATTAAATGTTCAAAATGTCCGTACCGTGGACTGAAATTAAAAATGAGGGTCAGTGTTGATGTGATATGATAAGGTTTTCTTGGAAATTCGAACCAAAGATGTACGAACAATACTTAAATGATATAACATATAATTGTTCCACAAACATCCCAGATGGACAAGGGAGACTTTTCTCATAACAATGAGTGCACTCCGATTCATATTAGCTCAGTGATATGGAACCTACAGTTTATCGCCGAGTCTGAACGGCGTGTCATAAGACACCACTTGTGGAGAAGTTTTACTTGCTGAAATACTCAGGAACTGTTGCCAACATTACTGAGGGGTATTTCCCAACGTTGAAAATTTGATGTTGGTTGGCCTGGGAATCGAACCGCAGGTCTTCTGGGTGCAAGGCGGGTGTGCATACCATCATTAAAATAGGAATTATTAGTGTTTCTTTTCCGCATACAAAGTAGCGGGCATTTTGCTAGTATATATATAAAAGAGTAGTGAGGTGAGTGACTGACTGACTGATTCATCAGCGCCCAGACGAAACCGCTGAAGCTAGAAAGTTGAAATTTTGGATGTAGGTTGCTGTTGGTGTGTAGGGGTGAGATAAGGCTGGGTTTTTGGAAATTCGACCTAGAAGTGTACTAAAAGGTACTAAATATGGTACACTTTGTATTAGGCAAACGGTAAGAGCTAGAATGAGGGTAACTGATGGAGAGCTAGAAAGATGTACCAAAGGGTTTTTGGAAATTCGAACTATAAGTGTACGAAAAGTACAAAAGGGTACTAAATTTAGTACAATTGAGATTTGGGTGAACAGATAGAGCAGGAATCCTGAAATTTTGAATGAAGGTCACTGATGAAGAGTAACGATGAAAGGTTTTTGGAAATTCGAACTATAATGGTACGAAAAGTACTAAATGGTACTAAATTTAGTACAATTTGGATTTGGGTGAACGGATAGAGCTGGAATCCTGAAATTTGAAATGGGAGTTACTAATGGAGAGAAACAAAGAAAGGTTTTTGGAAATTCTACCTATTAGTGTACGAAAAGTACTAAATGGTACTCAATTTAGTACTATTTGGATTCAGGTGAACGGATAGAGCTGGAATCCTGAAATTTTGAATATGGGTCACTGATGGAGAGTAACAAAGACAGGTTGTTGGAAATTCGAACTAAAAGTGTACGAAAAGTACTAAATATAGTACAATTTGGATTTGAATTAACGAATAGTGCTGAAATTTGGAATAAGAGTCACTGATAAAGAGTAAGAAGGGTGTAGAACTGAGTTATGCAAGTACTTTTTGGAAAGTGGTGTACGATAAGTGGTAAATGGTACAAAATTTGGTACATTTTGGTATTTGCTATATGGTACAGAGTTTTGTACAATTTGTGATTTTGTAAAGGGGTAGAACTGGAATTTTTAAATTTGAAATTCGGTATTAGATTAGCAATTGTTGTTTAGAGTGGAAGTAGGGATGAAGTTTTGAAAATTCGCACTTATTTATACAAAAAGTATTAAATAGTAATATAATTGCTTTCAGCGGAACATATAAAGCTGGAAAAGTGAATTGCGGTCGGGATATATGTTGATTATAAGGAAGTAAGCTTTGAAACGATTAAGTATGTGTACGAAAAGTTTGGTAACATGTTGGTACCAAAACCATTTTGGTATTGTGTAAACTGTTAAAGTGAGAAATACCTACACTGAAAGAAAAATACTTCGTTGTATCAATGAACGGGTTTCATTGATTCTTTTTCATTGATGCTATGAAACGTTCCATTAATATAATGAAATGTTTCTTTCATGCTATGAAAATTTACGTTATTTAAAATGTAATGATTTTTGGTTTCATTGTATAAACGAAACGGATTTCATTGATGTAATGAAACTTTTAGTTTTTGTAGTAGTTAAGAAAAATATGTAAGTTTTAAATTCAAACTACATACAATGGGTATAAAAGAACAGTATGCAAAACATTTTTTTTTTTTTAAATGGCGAAAAAATGTATATTTTCGATGTTTTTTTTTTGGTTGCTCTAAAAATTAATGAAACAGTTTCATTAAATAAATGAAACAGTTTCGCTAAATAAATGAAACATGTTTGAAATCCCTAATACACCCGTATCTAATATTATCTTATGTTTAGGTAATATTACCCTTTTCGCATTTGTATTCTTTGTAAATCTGTTCATTTATAAAATTTGTCTTCTAATTATTTTGTTTTTTTTTTTAACAAATTATATTTTGACTATCACAAAAAGAACACATATATTGGCTACATACATATGTATGGAGACACATACATAAATATGTATGTATGCATGAATATTTACAAAAACTAGCAGAAGTGCCACCAACTGTACACAAATTCGCTCATTCGCATTAAAAAGAATGTTATTCTCAGTTCTTTCCCAGCAAACCAATCGTAGCGACTTCGTAACGAAATCGGAACAAAATATCGGACGTATTGTCCGAAATCGTAACGATATCTTAACGAAAGTTGTATGAAGTGGTTGACATAATTTCGGAACAAAATGTCGCAGCGACATCGGATCGATTTCGGTCCGATTTCGTAACGAAATCTGAAGAAAATCCTTAAGAAATTCGGAAAGGAAATTTCTATCCGACATTCGTTCCGAAATCTGAACGAAATCGGTACAAAATCTGAACTATTTCCTCTTCGAAAAATCGTTTAGAAATCGGAACGAAATCTGAACGACTTTGCTTCCGAAATTGTTCAGACGTGTCGGACATCAGACATTTGGTTTGCTGGGTTGTTATTGTTTGTACGAGTATTGTTGTTCATTGAATTCCAGCTGTGGTTGTGTGTGTGTATGTAACAAGCAGAAAACACGTGTAGGCAAAATTACTCTCTCTTTACAAAACAACAGCGTTTTCGTAGCAACGCCACACGATGTTCACGAACTTTGTTTTAGTTAGTGCTATACCACAACCAAGTGTGCATGAAAAAAGTTATTTTACGTCTGGTGTTTTCAACTTTGAAAAGTGTGATGCGTTTAATAAGAAAAGAACATGTAAATATTGTTCTTTATGTGTTCAGTTGTTCTTTTAAGTGAATTTTCATTTATATTTTTCTTTGTAATGGAAGCATTCAATAGAACATCTAAAGATGAGTGGAATGGCGGAGAATTGGCCAACCAACTCAAATTTAGAAAAAGGAAATCTTGTATCCTAACAGCTTGGAAGTACACATTGAATTGCCCATAGTTTGCTGTAGTACGGCAAAAATAAGTTAATGTTTAGAAAACCAGATAAATTGCTAAAAATAGTTTGTTTTTTAATTTTGCTTACAGATGACAACGCCCAGAAGGATAATTAACTTCGCTGAAAGTAAGTATGAAGTGTTTAATGTGAAATAAAAATTCAAATATTGGTTAAACTATTTTTTATGTCTTGGGTTTTTTTTTTAAATTTTCATTTGTATTTGCAATGGAGATAAAAATAGAAAATCTAATGATCAGTGGAAGTACGAAGACTGTCCGGGGTCAATGAAGCACTACTCCCTTAAGAAACAAAATGCTGTATCCCAACATCATGGACGTACACAGGGGATGACACAGCGACAAAAGTTGGAGCTAAGTTATTGTTAAGAAAACCAGTTAATTTGTTAACAATTTGTTTATTATTTCAATTTACTTACAGATGACAACGCCCAATACTATCATTAATGTGGTTAATAACTGATGAATTAAAAATACCTTGTTGTATTCATGGTCAACACTAATTGCAATAAAACGAAATAAACATATTTAGCATTGACTTCATTTTTGTTCATTACGTGAGTATGAAATGACTTCATAACATGAATGAAATCTTACGTTACATCAATGAAATGTGTCATTGATTTTGAGCCAACGTAAGGCTTCATTGCATAAATGAAGAAGTTTCATTACAACAATGAAAGTATTTCATTGCATTAATGAAAAGGTTTCATTGCATCAATGAAGGATTTGCATAGCATTAATGAAAAAATTGCATTGCATCAATGAAGAAGTTTCATTGCATAAATGAATAAGTTCCATTGCATTAATGAAAAAGTTTCATTGCATCAATGAAAAATTACGTAGCTTTTTCTTTCAGTATACTATAGGTGAACGAAAAGTACTAAATGGTTTAAAATTTGGTGTTGGGTGTAGAAACAAAGCTTGGATTATATAATTTGTACAAAAAATACGAAATGGAAAAATATTTGTTATAAAGATCACTCTGAACTTTGAGATAAAGTTCGGAGTTCGGTTGGAAAATGTGCATAAAATCTAAGTCTTCAAAATACCTCTTCTAATAAAAGTGGATTGAAGTAGACATTTTTATACCCTCAGCATTTATGCTAACGAGGGTATATACACTTTCATAAGGGCAAAATATGCCTCATCGAAATAATGGTTTTAGACCCCAAGTATGTTTGGACGAAATGTGTTTCAGACAATTTGGACTCGATTGAGCAATGTCCGTCCGTCTGTCTGTCTGGCTGGAGCGCACGATAACTCTCGAACGGATCAATCGATTCGATCCAAAATTTGGCTTTCGTAATATTTTGTCTAAACTTAGTTTAAGTTCGAAGATGGGTTATATCGGTCCACTCCTTCCAGTACCTCCCCCACAAAAGTTCGAAAATATTCGGAAAAATTGTACGTGCGATAACTCTTGAAGGGAGTAACCGATTTGGTCCAGAATTTACAAATCGTGAAATGTCTACCAGACTTAGATGAGTTTCCAATATGGACTCAATCGGTCCACTCCTTCGGGTACCTTCCACACAAAATTTGGGATAAGTTCAGTTTAGGACCTGCTCTCGAATGGCTTTGATTTTTGTTTTAGCAGCTTGTATTTACTGCCCCCCATACGACGGTACAAGTTTCATAAGGGGCAAGTCCACACTTCCTGAGAAAATAGCCTGAAAGTTGCGAAAAAACCCTATGACATCGTGTGAGGGGGTTGCAGCGCAAGATAACTCTAGAACGGATTTTTTGTCCAAACATAGTTATATTTTGTCCAAACATAGTTTAAGTTCCAAGATAAGCCATATCGGTCTACTCCTTCAGGTACCTCCCCAATAAAAGTTCAAAAATGTTCGACAAATTGGTTGTACGGTATATACGGTTTGTATACTTTACACATCCTAATATATCTACCATATATAGATCAGGTTCAAATATGGACTATATTTGTCCAATCCATCCGGTACCTCCCACACAAAATTTCGGATAAGTTCACTTTAAGACCTGCAATCGAATCACTTTGATTTTTGTTGAAGCAACTTGCACTAGCTGCCTCAATTACGATGGTAAAAATTTTTTCAGGGGCAAGTCTATACTTCTTGAGCAAACCCCCATGGCACCATAATGGCTGGAGATCCACTTCCATAATGGTCAATGTCGATCCATTCCTTTAAGTATCTCCTCCGCAAAACTTTTGATCTTTAATCCTAATCAACATTTTTGTCGGTTCATACATCCAAAATTTTAAAAACCCCCTAAATACATAAGTTTTTTGGGAACAAAAAAATGTTTCAATATACACGGGCTGAGGATATATCTCTGTCAGCAAAGCTGACTGATACTTTTTTACTTGTTTAAATTAAGCTTTTATATCCTCTGAGTATTCAAGGTCCAAATGTAAAGAAAATTGGACAGTATAAATTTGTTCTATATTTAAAAAAACACTAACTCGTGGGATACCGTTATATGGGGATATATTCCGAAAATTTTACGAACCTATTCGCGTTCTTGGCAAAACCGCTGAAGCTAGAACCATGAATTGTGAATGTGCGTTATTGTTGTTGTGAAGGGGTGAGATAGTGTTTGGAAATTCGTATTGCTGTGTAAGTGAAGGAGTAAAACCAGAAGTCAAGTCTGAAATTTGCAATATGAGCTGTTGGTGTATGTCTGTGATATGAGGTCGTAGTTTTGGAAATCTGAAATAAAAAATATGGTAGCTGTGTAGGGGTGCGATACGGCAGATGTGTTTTTTTGGAATTAAAGGAGTTAAATCGATTAAATGTTGGTATTAAAAATAGGTTTTAATACAACAGAATCGTCAGTGTTCACCACTTCCACATTAAATATTGTTCATATATATTTTATGACCTTTCCGCATACGAAGTAGCGGGCATTTGCTAGTCCCTCATATAACCGTAACGCCCGATTTCTGGTATTTTGACTTTTTACCTGCATTTTTAGACCGAATTAGCTATAATTTGGAATTTAGTGTTCCCAGTGATATAGAAACTTCTCCACCAAAAATGATGAACATAGGTCCACATTTTGTTATAGACCTCATATAACGGTACCGGCCGATTTCAAATATTTTGACTGCTTTAGCTACATTTTCTGGCCGAATTACACCCAAATATCTATAATTTGGCATTTAGGAATAGTTTTTCAAATAATTTCTCCACCTAAAATTGTAGCCATATGTAAAAATATTGTTTTTTACCCTGGAACTTATCTCCGAACTTTACATGGCGTTCCATAGAAAATCTTAGTTCGCTTTGCGTCGTTTCTATTTTTGTCGCGTTTTTTGTAACGTGTCAACGACGCAAAGCGAGGTTTGATGTATTATTGTTGTAAAATACCTCTCTCATGTTCATTCTAGTAGACAATTTGACAAATATATGAACAATGCAGTGAAATTCCAAATCTAAATAAATGGCTCGCGTGAGCAATGTTTAAAATCGGTTTTGTGGAAGATATGATATAAAATACCACATAAACATCTTGAATGAAGTATTTTTGAGATTCAGAATGTTCTGAACAATTGCTGAGTATATTATTTGAAAGATTTTTGCAAATGGTTTCTACGTTCGACCCCTAATAGTTTAGCTGCTACTGGCCAGAATTCCAAAAATGTGATGGAAACCAATTCGACTCGTGCTCCCATAAATCAAAATCGTATATTTCGAATTTTGGTGAATATTTTATTGAGATTGTAAATGGATTGTAAGAATATTGTTTAAATAAGAGTTTGGGAAGTAAAACCATATATCGTCTGCTCCGTCGGAAAAGGTCGTAAGTCCCTCTCAATAAATTTTTCAGGAGGAAGAAAAAACATTCCAGCGCTTTCTGTATTAAAGATTTTATTATGGTGGTAAAGGCAGTATTCTTCGTTTATTTATTCCGCTTCAATACATGTACTTTGTTTGATAAAGTTCCGTCGCGTTTGGGAGATAATTGGATGTCTTTGGACTTACGACCTTTTCCTTGTACAGTTTTGTATTTTTGTTGGGACTTACGACCTTTTCCTACAATTTACGGACGTTTTTAAAATAAAATATTTATACTTTACAAAACAGTGTCGAAAGGGTATTATAAGGTTGTTTTGTCCAATATTCGTGTAACATCGCGAAGTATTCGTCGTAGACCCCCTCCCCTTGCCATTTTTTCATATCTTGACGAGATAAAGCGATCTAGCTATGTGTGTCCGTCCATCTATTAACAATTGTAATAAAACTCCAGGCCTCAATTTTGGACCGATCGTCACGAAATTTTATGGAGAGGTCGGGTTCCGACCAGAAGTGACTCAAAAACGGCTGAACCGATTTTTTTTTTGAAAATTTCAGAGAATAAACAAGGAACAGCCGGAGTGAAAGTAGGCTCTATATTTTTTTTTTGTATTTGGAAGGGGCGGGGGCAGGCCCTATTTTTTAAAAAACGCTTTTTTGCTAAAGTTATGAAAATATCGGTCAGAAAATTAATTTGCGAGGCAACTGTTGCTGAATCTCCGACCCTAATTACTTATTCCATGTAATTTTCAGATTATGCTCAGTGATGTCCCTTGGTGGAAGTAGGCTATATATTTTGTTGAATTTCGGAGGAGAGGGGTACACCTATGCCCCATTTTTTAAATGCGCTACATACATATATAAAACTTACGAACAATTCCGTTTCCCCAATCCTGGTGACATATTTTAGCAATAAGACCCTACCACCCCCACATTTTTAAATATGCTACAAATCAATGGAAATACCAGATGTTATGCATAACGAAGCTTTGGTCTTATTGGAAAGCAAGTGTTTAGATTAGAAGGCAACATATCGATAGCTATAGCTTCATCAGGTATATAAGGTACGTTTTAAGAAGGTGGACACAGTCGGCATGACTCAAGTCATCAATTATTTGGCGGTATGTTAAAATTGCATATCGACACCAACATTTCTGAAGATTTTTATACCCTCCACCATAATATGGAGGGTATAATTAAATTTGTCATTCAGTTTGTAACATATCGATATATTCAGCGGAGACCCTATAAATTATATATATTCTTGATCAGAGTAAAATTCTAAGTCAGTATAACCATGACCGTCTGTCCGTCTTTTGAAATTAAGATACAGCTGGCAATTTTAAAGATAGATCTTCGTGATTTGGTATAGAACTTTCTATTACTTCTAGGATGTTTGGTATTGACGCCTTCATATAGCCCCCATAGAACGGTACCTCCCGATTTCCGATATTTTGAAGGTGTGGCCTCAATATTCCTCAGAAATTGCTGAAATTCGGTATTTATTCTTCGTTTGGGGTTTTTTGTTTTTGTCTGCAAACCATGTAGAATCTTCAGCATGTAATGTCTTCCTGGGCTTAGGAAGTTTATAATCAGAGCTTTCAGAATCACCGTGAAAACCATAGGAAGTCCCATGACACCATCGTCTAATTCCATTTCAAATTTTTGCTGCTCTTTGTTAGCAAAAACCATGATGTCTTCTTAGTTTAATAACATTTCAATCAATTATTATTTTAGAATCATTTAATAATATAAACATTGCACTTACCCGTCCGTTAGAAGGTATTACTTTATTCAATTCAGAATACAAACTAATCTCGTTATGTGAATAAATGTCCCTAGAGAAACCACAAATTACCAGTTAATAAAGTTAAGTAATATATACGACAGTAAAACAGTAAAAATCTTGTTTTTTACAATTTTTTCAATATATGAGGTATTTAAACACATACAGCATCCCAATTTGTATCAATGAAAAGGACAGAAGTCCATCTTTCATAATCAGTTCGCTTATAGGGGAAAATAGATTTCAAATGTAAATTTTCGTTGCAATATAGAAATTATCACATTTTTATTCAAAAGTTTGGTCCAAAGGCTCTGCCAAATATCATCCGATTATCATTCAAAGGTGTAGGCTAGTTCTTTACGTTGTACCCCAACCATGGATGACGTTAAACATCATATCTGAACTACATTAGCTGTAGTATTCGTTTAAAGTATACATTTCCCTGTGGACTTACGACCTTTTCGTACTCAAATTTGTACGTTTTGTGGACTTACGACCTTTTCCGACAAGGGCAAAACATGTAGAAAAAAGCGACATTCTACCATTTTCTTTGTATCATACGACGTGTTTTGACGTGTACTATCATCCTGTAACAAAAACGCGATTTCCCAAAAAGTGGACTTACGACCTTTTTCGACGGAGCAGACGATATATCATCAAAAACACACCGAATACATACAATTTCGATTCTGCAAATCGAGTGGATTCGATTTTCATCAGATACCTGTATGTAAAATTTTCTATATTTTATCGATTCCTAAAATTCCTATTCAGAAAAAAAACGATCAATATAGAATCCGCCCTGGAACTGACACAAAATACCCAACTATGTTTTAACAATGTTTTTTGTATTCTCAACATGTTCTTTAAAAAATGTTTACAACAAGTTTGCATTTTTATCAGTCAGTTAACTAATTTTAACTAATTTTAAATGGAAGGTGCTTACACCTGGGAAGTTTTTGCAGATTCTGATACTGCAATGCTCATAGCTGAGAAATATCAAGAAACAAAAAAAAATCGCCGGAGGGATTTTCAAATAAATCGCGATTTAAGTTCACATTTTTAGGGGTTCTTTAGGTTTTCACGATTTTGCTAGGAAACCGCGAGTCCTATGTAAATGAACCTAAAGAAAATGTAGCTGTGAAAATTCTCCACAAGATTGACCTTTATGATATTTTCGTAGGTTTTACCGTTTTTGCGATATAGAAGTTCAAATTAAGACAATGCACTGACTGTATCGCCTTGCACATGTGAATTTGTAGCTAAAATCTATCCATCGAAAATCCATCACAACACAAAATAATCGATTATGCGATTTTCCGTCCAGTCAAAACTTGACTTTATATTTATTTTTATATTTATTTTTATACCCTCCACCAGAGTATGGAGGGTATATTAAGTTTGTCATTCCGTTTGTAACACATCGAACTAATCATTTGCGATCCTATAAAGTATATATATTCTTGATCAGGATAAAATTCTAAGACGATCTAGCCATGTCCGTCTGTCTGTCCGTCTGTTGTAATCACTCTAGCGTCCGCAATAATTGAGATAGAGTGCTGAAATTTTGCACCCGAGGGTCTTTTTTCCATAGGGAGGTCAAGTTCGAAGATGGACTATATCGGTCCACTCTTTGGTATAGCCCCCATATAACGTTACCTCCGGATTTGAGGTATTTTGACGTTCTTCGCCACATTTGCAGACCGAATTAGCTATAATTTGACACTTAGGGTTCCTAGTGATCAACAAAATTATATCCAAAAGGATATGAGCGTAGGTCCATGTTTTGGTATAGTCCCCATATAACGGTACCTCCCGATTTTCGTTATTTTGAGAATTTTAGCCACAATTTTTAACCGAACTATCTGCAATTTGACATTTGAGGTTCTCAGTGGTTAGAAACATCTCCACGAAACATCGTCAACATAGGTCCATGTTTTGGTATACCCCCCATATATCGGTACCTCCCAATTTCCGGTATTTTGAGAATTTTAGCTACAATTTTTAACCGAACTATCTGCAATTTGACATTTGAGGTTCTCAGTGGTCATGAAACATCTCCACCAAACATCGTCAACATAGGTCCAAGTTTTGGTATGGTCCCCTTATAACCGTACCTCCCGATTTTCGGTATTTTGAGCATTTTAGTTACTATTTTTAACCGAACTAGCTGTAATTTGACATTTGAAGTTCTCAGTGGTCATAAAACATCTCCAACGAAACATCGTCAACATAGGTCCATGTTTTGGTATAGCCCCCATATAACGGTATCTCCCGATTTTCGGTATTTTGAGCATTTTAGCTACAATTTTGTCTATTCAAAAATAATCGTCAATATAGGTCCATGTTTTGGTATATCCCCCCATATAACCGTACCTCCCGATTTTCGGGAATTTTCAGTGGTCACGAAATTTCTTCACTAAAATTCGTCAACATGGGGCCATTTTTGAGGGTCTACATTGTTTTGATGAAACTACCCTCAATTTGACTCTTGAAGTTCCCTGCAGCTATAAAACTTTTCCGCCAAAAAATTTAAAGATAGATTGACTCTTTGATTTTGCCCCGTAAGTGGTACCTTTCACCTAGCTGAACACATTTTTATACCCTCAGCCTTTAGGCTAAAGAGGGTATTTACACTTTGATACGACCAAAACTGTACCTCATCGAAATAATGGTTTTAGACCCCAAGTATGTTTGTACGATATCCGTTTCAGACAATTTTGAGTAGATCTAGCAATGTCCGTCCGTCTGTCTGTCTGGCAGGCTGGTGCGCACGATAACTCTCGGGCGGATTAATCGATTCGGTTCAAATTTTGGGTATCGAAATATTTTGTCCAGATTCGATTTAAGTTCGAAGATGGGCCACATAGGTCCACTCCTTCGGGTACCTCCCCCACAAATGTTCAAAAATTGTCGCAAAACTTGTGCGCACGATAACTCTTGTAGGGAATAACCGATTTGGTCCATACTTTGCACATAGTGTAATTTCTACCAAACTTAGATGAGGTTCCAATATGGACTCAATCGGTCCACTCCTTCGGGTACCTCCCACACAAAATTTCGGAAAAGTTCAGTTTAGGAGCGCAAGATAACTCTCGAACGGATCTGCCGATTCGGTCCAAAATTTGGCCTTCGTAATATTTTTTCCAAAATTAGTTCAAGTTCAAATATGGATTATATCAGTCCACTCCTTCCGGTACCTCCCCCACAAAAGTTCGAAAATGTTCGGAAAATTTGTGCGTACGATAACTCTTGAAGGGAGTAACCGATTTGGTCCATACTTTGCACATTATGAAATTTCTACCAGACTTAGATGAGGTTCCAATATGAACTCAATCGGTAAACTAATTCGCGTACCTATCACACAAAATTTCGGAAAAGTTCAGTTTAGGACCTGCTCTCGAATCGCCTTGGTTTTTGTTGTAACATCTTGTATTCACTGTCCCATATACGAAGGTACAAGTTTCCTCAGGGTCAAGTCCATACTTCCTGAAAAAATAGCCTGAAAGTTGAAAAACAAACCTTATGACACCATGTTTATTGGTGGAAGCTCAAGATAATTCTCGAACGGAAATGCCGATTCCGACCAAATTTCGGCCTTCGTAATATTGTTTCCAAACATAGTTTAAGTTCGTAGATAAGCCATATCGGTCCACTCCTTCAGGTACCTACTCCAGAAAAGTTCAAAAATATTCGGAAAAATTTTGCGCACGATAACTCCTGATGGGAGTGACCGACTTGGTCCATACTTTACACATTCTCGTAATATCTACCCGATATAGATCAATTTCGAATATGAACTATATTTTTCCACTCCATCCCGTACCTCCTACACAAAATTTTGGATAAGTTCACTTTAAGACCTGCTATTGAATCACTTTGATTTTTGTTGAAGCAACTTACATTCGCTGCCTCGATTACGATGGTAAAAGTTGTTTCAGGGGCAAGTCTATACTTTTTGAGGAAACAGCCCAAAGGTTGTGAAACCCCCTATGGCACCCCCATGGTCTATGTCGGTCTATTCCTTTAAGTACCTTTTCCGCAAAATTTTTGAACTTAAATCCTAATCAACATTTTTGTCGGTTCATACGAACAAAATTTTGAAACCCTCTAATTACATAAGTTTTTTTGTCAAAAAAGTGTTTCAATTTGCACAGACTGAGGGTATATCTCTGTCGGCAAAGCCAAATGATACTTTTTTACTTGTTTTAGATTAGATTAGATAATACTGTGCAACAAAATGGAGGTGAAAGTCTGGGGCACGGAAAATTCCTCTTGGGGAAGAAAGGCCTTGGTGAGTATATTATGAACCCCGAAGGACAGATCCGCCGTGAGTCGAACTTCCGCGTTATGGCGTGATGAAATTTTTGATAGAGACCCTATGGGCCATCAGGAATTAGCGTTATATCTTTGTTCATTGTTGCTTAAGTGCTCTACAAAAACAACAAACAAAGATATAATGCTAATTCATGATGGCTTAAAGGGTCTCTTGCAAAAACTTCATCACGCCATAACGCGAAAGTTCGACTTGCAGCGCATCTGTCCGTCGGAGTTTTTAATATACACACACCAAGGGCTTTCATCTCCAAAAGGAATTATCTCTGCCCCAACATTTGTGTTCATAGTGTAATTTAAGCAATAGTGGGAGGCAGTAGGAGTCTATCCATTGTCGAAAAGTTGTTCCACCTAAAATTGTGAAAGGACCCTAATTATTCCATTTTAATTAAGACTATTTTATGGTGGAGGGTATAAAAAGTTCGGTCCGGCCGAACTTAACGACATTTTACTTGTTATATTTTATTTTTATATTTTTATTTTTATACTTTTGACTACAAAAAGTCGACTTACCTATCCTTAATTTGTTCCGTGATAAGGAAACCCCAGTTTAACACGGTTTTCCTATAAACTACATTATGATGAAAAAATTGTATAGAATATCTCTAATTAAATATAGAAAACTAAATGCTGCTTTAATGTTCGACAAAAATTGTCAAATTAGGATAGCGTTAGTGTGCTAATAAATATATATGTTTTCATTAGTCTATGACAGTAATAAAAATATATTTGCTCAAAATCCACAAAAAACAAAACGTTTCCTTATAGAACAATGTCGTGACTGCAACCTCCCAACTTAAACTTATATATCTCAAAAATTGTAAAACCTTCGAAAATATCATAAAGTCAATCTGGTAGAGAATTTTCACAGTTACAATATTTTTTCTAATCTCATTTCGATATGACTTGCGGTTTCCAAGTAATATCATGAAAACTTAAAAAAAACTCAAAAAATGTGAACTTTGACCGATTTTTCTCATCTATGAACATTGCAGTTTCAGAATCCGCAAAAACTTCCCAGATGTAAGCACCTTCCATTTAAAGTTGGCTCAAGAGCACCATGATGATTTTAAGTTGAAAAAACCTGCAAACACAAAAACAAACTTGCACACAATAGCTAGTGCAAAAATAAAAACACTCAACACTTTGTGTATGTACATAGACTAATGAATGTATAGACGACATAGACTAATTACTGTATAGAAACTCAATATAAAATGCCAAAAAATACAAATTAATAAATATTTTCTTCTGACAAATATTCTCATTTTCCCCAAAAATCGTCATCGCTCTTTTTCCGTTGTCTATATTTAATTAGTCTGTATATATCTATTCATTTGTTTAAAAACTACATTAGGTCTGTCTGGTTACCCTAAAATTTGCAACAAATTGTACCAATTGTTGCTGGATGTCGTCTGTTAACACAAAAATCCAGCAAAAAGAGCGATTCGAGAGAGAAATTTTGACAGTTCCTTTACTGAGACTTTGCAAGTTCTTGCTGGACAAATTTCTTTTTGCAACCACTTGCAACTCTTCTTCTTCCAGAAACAATCAATCATGTGTTTTTATTTATTTGGTGATTTATGTTTGTGCAAATTGAAAACAATTTTATTGTGAAATAGCCATCGTAATTGTTTTGATTTTTGGAGAACAATGTTGCAAAATGGAAAAATTTCTTTTTTGGGTAATTTTCTTGTTTTCTTGTTGTAGTCTATACGATTCATTAGTCTATAGAATGTATAGACTACAAATGTTTCTCAGCTCTTATCTTCGAAAAAAATTTGAAGCAATAGATGTCGCAGGCAGTTGTTTACGGATTGAGTGAAAGCTACTCTCTTCACTCAAACTTAAATATATAATAATTATATAATTAAAAAAATTAAGTAACAGTGTTTTATTTATAAATCCACTTAAAAGTAGGAAATAATTTTTCATGATGGAATCTCTCAAACAAAACGCTTGCATTTGAATTAAAAATTGTAACAATGTTGAACGGCAAGCGTTTTATTTGAGAGATTCCATCATGAAAAATTATTTTCTACTTTTAAGTGCATTTATAAATAAAACACTGTTACTTAATTTTTAATAGAACACTGAAACTTATTAATTTTATAATTATTTTTAAAGATTTTCATTTTTAAGATTTTCAATTTTATTTGTATATACTTGAGATTATAAATGATATTTAATGATGGGCTTACATTTATTAATTAAATGTATAATGTTTTGTTAAAAATTTATTTAGGTTGGTAGTTTCTCATCCTGTTGATTTCAGTTAACGCTTCGTTATTGCATGGCTTCTTTCCTGTTAGTTTCGAGCAATCCAGTTCTTCTATTCTTAATCCATCCAGCGACCCATGGACCCATATTGGTTTTGGTTTCGTATTCATGTATTGTCATCCAAATCTGAAAAGTGTACAAAGTTTTAGTTCGATTGGTCAACTACAACTATGTGAAAAATGAGTTACCAGATTTGAAAAGCAAATAAGATAAAAAACTGTAAAACAGTGTAAAAATGGGCCAATATTATATATTCATGTATTGTCATCCATATCTGAAAAGTGTGCAAAGTTTTAGTTCGCTTGGTCAATTACAACTGCGTTAAAAATGAGTTACCAGATTTGAAAAGCATGTAAAATTGAACACTGTACAACACTGTAAAAATGGACCAATATTGGTTTTGATTTCATATTCATGTATTTTCATCCAAATCTGAAAAGTTTGCAAAGTTTTAGTTCGATTGGTAAACTGCAACTGTGTGAAAAATGAGTTACCAGATTTGAAAAGCAAAATACCGGAAATCGGGTGGTACCGTTATATGGGGGCTATAGGAAAAAATGTACCCATATTGATTTTGGTTTCATATTCACGTATTGTCATCTAAATCTGAAAAGTGTGCAAAGTTTTACTTCGATTGGTCAACTGCAACCGTTTTAAAAATCAGTTACCAGATTTGAAAAGGGGGTTAAGTTAGACATCGTAAAAACACTGTAAGAATGGACCAATATTGGTTTTGATTTCATATTCATGTAAAACACTGTAAAACAGTGTAAAAATGGACCAATATTGGTTTTGATTTCATATTCGTGTATATTCATCCAAATCTGAAAAGTGTGCAAAGTTTTAGTTCGATTGGTCAACTGCAACCGTGTTAAAAATGAGTTACCAGATTTGAACAAAACACACACCAAAGCAAGTTAAATAAAACACTGTAAAAATATAAACATTCATGAAGTTATTATTGACCGAAAAGTGTAATTTAGTTAATTTGATTTGTAGAGAACTCGATAAGGTCGAAAAATTTACAAAAATTGCCGTCAAATTGTTAAAAAAACGAATAAATTGTTTTCGAAGTCGAGTGGTTTCACTAGCCCCAATTAGCGGTAATTAGCGGTGAATCAAGCGACTAGCCCCCAAAACACCTTGTGCGACATCTGTTACGAACAGAAAATTGAAGCAAAGATATATAATACAATAAGATGGGACATTTCCATTGCTAGTATATATCGGCAGATGGCGCTGGTGGTCTAACATAATGTGATGTTACAATATGGTGACATGAATTATGTTATATTTAACATAGTTCACATTGGTGTACGCTTTTGTTTCTGTTAATTGTATGTTATACATAAACGCCCTCTATGCTTGAATATTAAAATTAACTCGATTGTGCATGATGTCCAATCTTTACCATTGTATGTCTTTGATGAAAGCTCCAGCTCTCAATTTCTTTATCATCTTTAACTACAGCACGATTTGTGCGACCTTTATAGGAACAGAATGTGAAAGCTTTTGTTGTCCATACATTTATTAGTCTATTGTTACACCATGCGATTTATCTCAGTACGAACTTAAAATTGCCACAAAAGCGTTTATCCAAGGCAACAACATTTGCGTTTATGTGATAAAAGCACATCAGCAATAAAGCACTAGTTATCTTAAATGAAAGCTTTAGTTGATCTATGTAGGCGAATACATTATCGAGTCAATGAATGAAAAGCTTTATCTAAGCTTTTTAAGTATCTAAACTATTGTAAAGACAGCTTTGCCTCGTTAAGAAAGATAATGAAATCTGACGAAAGTAATTAAATTTATAAACAACGAGAACAATATATGTATGTATATCTGATTCCAGAGCCGGATGGGATTTTTGGGGATAGGACAATGTAATTGTAAACATTTCTCAGATAACCTCTGTTGTTACGATATCATAACAATGTTATGATATTATGATGCTCCTTTACGCGCAAGAACCTCCAAGTTTTACCACTTTTGACTCGAACCATATAATTCATATGGAAGCAGTTTACAACTTTTACTACTTTTGACACAGACCAATTACTTACCGCTTTTATCCGCCAAAGCAACATTTAATGAAGTGTAAATTGATATTGAATAGAATTTTAACAAGTACAAATCAGAATTTTTTAAACATTTTGTTTATTGTGTTGTTCTTTCATTTGTTTATTACAGTATTTTATTTGATTTGATTTGTCGTCTGTCGGTATTGTTAACATTATTTAATACAAATTTAAAAAGTTAGTGTTTTATTTATAAATGCACTAAAAACTAGAAAATATTTTTTTCTCTTAGCCTTGCATTTAAATAAAAAATTGTGAAAAATAACATGGCAAAAAACGAGCGTTTTATTTGAGAGATATTATGATGACGAAGAATATACTTACTGAGGATATGAGAATATGTTTCTAGTTTTCCGTGCATTTATAAATGAAACACTGTAACTTAATTTCTTTTAATTATTTCTTTTTTAACATGGTTTTGTTATATCATTTTTTATACCCTCAGCATTTATGCTAACGAGGGTATATAAAATTTCATACGGGCAAAGTGTGCCTCATCGAAATAACGGTTTTAGACCCCAAGTATGTTTGGAGGAAATGTTTTTTCAGACAATTTGGAGTCGATTGAGCAATGTCCGTCTGTCTGGCTGGCTGGAGCGCACGATAACTCTTGAACGGATGAACCGATTCGGTTCAAATTTTGGCTCTCGTAATATTTTGCCCAAACTTAGTTTAAGTTCCAAGATGGGCTATATCGGTCCACTCCTTCCGGTACCTCCCCCACAAAAGTTCGAAAATGTTTGGAAAATTTGAGCGCACGATAACTCTTGAAGGGAGTAACCGATTTGGTCCATGCTTTGCCCATCGTGAAACGTGTACTAGACTTAGATTTGATTTCAATATGGACTCAATCGGTCCCCTCCTTCGGGTACCTCCCACACAAAATTTCGGAAAAATTCAGTTTAGGGCCATCTCTCGAATCCCTTTGATTTTTATTTTATCATCTTGTATTCACTGCCCCCATACGACGGTACACGTTTCATCAGGGGCAAGTCCATACTTCCTGAGAAAATAGCCTGAAAGTTGCAAAAAACCCCTATGACATCGTGTGAGGCGGTTGGAGTGCAAGATAACTCTCGAACGGATCTGCCGATTCGATCCAAAATTTGGCCTTAGTAATATTTTGTCTAAACATAGTTTAAGTTTGAATATAAGCCATATCGGTCCACTCCTTCAGGTACCTCCCCCACAAAAGTTCAAAAATGTTCGATAAGTTCAATTTAAGACCTGATATGGGATCACTTTGATTTTTGTGAAAGCCTCAAATACGATGGTAAAAGTTTTTTTCAGGGGCAAGTCCATACTTCTTGAGCAAACAGCCCGAAGGGTGTAAAAACCCCCCTATGGCACCATATGTAGTGACTGGAGATCCATTCCTTTTAGTATCTCCTCCGCAAAACTTTTGATCTTTAATCCTGATCATCATTTTTGTCGGTTCAAACGTCCAAAATTTTTAAAACCCCCTAAATACATACGTTTTTTTGAGAAGAAATTGTTTCAATATATACAGGCTGAGGGTATATCTCTGTCGGCAAAGCCGACTGATACTTTTTTACTTGTTTTAGATTCACTTTGGCAGTTTTGTTGAGATCTGTATTCCTTATAATTTTTTAGGTAATTTAGCTTAAACTCATTTTTGTTGTTTTTAAAATATAACAAGTAAAAAAGTATCAGTAGGATTTGCCGATAGAGATATATCCTCAGCCTGTGTGGATTGAAATACTTTTTTCCCAAAAAAACAACTTATGTACCTATTAGGGGGGTTTTCAAACTTTTTGCCGTATGCACCGACAAAAGTATGGATAGGATTAAAGCTCAAAAATTTGCGGGGATATCGATAAATATGGCTTTTTTATCACACTACCCTGCGAAAAACATAATATAGCTATATTCAGTAATATATTCGGTTCGAGCCCTCCAGCCACTACATATGGTGCCATAGCGGTTTTGTACAACTTTCGGGCTGTTTCCTCAAGAAGTATGGACTTGCACCTAAAAAAACTTTTACTGTCGTAATTGAGGCAGCGAATGCAAGTTGCTTCAACAAAAATCAAAGCGATTCGTGAACAGGTCCTAAAATGAACTTTTCCGAAATTTTGTGTGGGAGGTACCCGAAGAAATGGACCGATTGAGTACATATTGGAACCTCATCTAAGTCTGGTAGAAATTTCACGATGTGCATAGTATGGACCAAATCGGTTATTTCCTTCAAGAGTTGTCGTGCGCAAAAATTTTCAGAACATTTCCGAACTTTTGTGGGGGAAGTACCGGAAGGAGTGGACCGATATAACCCACCTTCGAACTAAAACTAAGATTGGACAAAATATTGCGAAAGCCAAATTTTGGACCAAATCGGTTCGTCCGTTCGAGAGTTATCGTGCGCACCAACCAGCCAGACAGACGGACGGACATTGCTTAATCGACTCCAAATTGTCTGAAACGGATTTCGTCCAAACATTCTTGGTGTCTAAAACCATTATTTCGACGAGGCACATTTTCCCCGTATGAAATTGTATATACCCTCGTTAGCATAAATGCTAAGGGTATAAAAACAAGTTTTTTTAAAGTGGAATGTAGTAACGCCACTTGGACTCATCAGTTCTCTTAGTTCTTTGTATTGAAACAAAGAACCCTTCCCCAATTTTAGGACGACGTGAGCTCAAAGATAAACGTAACCGATGAATTTGTTTAAATACGAATACAGGAGGAACATTTAAAAACTCTCGTAGCCGCATATGTAAACCAACCATTTATTTAAAAATATTTCATCACACAAGAAAGGGTTTTTTGCTTTGCGGACATATGTGCATTAGGGTGACCCAAAAAAATAAAATTTCTTTTTTTTTGATTTCCTACCCCCTAAGTTTTTGTAGAAATCGGTCTTCAGCCACAATAAACTGGTAAAGTTTTTTCATCGATCGGTCCATAATTATGGCATTTAGAGAATTTTCGTGAAAATTCACCTTGGCCCCATACAAATTACTATGGAAAGGAAGATCGATAGGTTGTCACGGGTTAATGTTAATACAAAAGCAACAAATCAAGAACTTAAAATTTATTTAATTTTTCGAAGCTGTTAAATAATTCGTACAAGAAATGTTTTGTTTTATGTAGGAAGAGTCTCCAATAAGTCACTTTTACAGGTAGAAAAGGATAACAATAACAACAATTCTGAGTGATCATTGGAAGTGGTGTGCGCAAAACAAAAGCAACAAACATATTTCTAGCATTAGTATTTTAGTATTTTCTATATAAGTACTTTTGGAATAAATAGTGATTTTGTGAAAAAAATTAAAGCATTTGCATTAATTTCTCCAACATGGTTGCCATCATTTATCAATTAAACCGTGGTTCGGGAAAATTGCGATCATGCCTTCAGAATTGCAATTTTTTTTAATATAAAAGTTAACTTATCAAACATTCGTTGGAAAAATAGTTGAGTATTAGTTATTCAAAACTTTGCACAATAATAAAAACGTAAAAAGTGAGCTTGCTTGTGGAAATCCTCAGGAGGCACCATGATACTTTAAGCAAAACACTCCGGAACTTTTTAAAACAATACAAACCAAGGCCTGGAAAAACTGGTTAGAGCTTTAATTTTAGATGCAAAACGAAAAGGGCCAACAAAAGTCTCGTGTTCGTTTTTCAAACGAATTGTTCGTAGTCAAACAAACATATTCGTTTAAAATTTGGGTTTTATAAAAAAACTAGCTGAACCCGGCGCACTTTGCTGCCCCGACTACGATAAAATATAATGGAATGCCATAATTATATTAACGTTTTTAATATTTTAACGAATAAATATAGGAGATATGAAGGCGTTATATATGTACCTATTCAGGGTTGTTATGGAGCTACTATGGTATTTTTGCATGTTTCAGGAGGTAACACTCTTCCGAAAGCCTTTCCGCCTATAAGTATTCCTAATGATTTAGATATATCATAATAAAACATAAAACTTAAGAAGTCTCTCAAAGATATGATACTTAATAGCTATAGCCTTGGTCAATTCCTTCCCAACTATAAGTACTTGTGTAAATAATGATGACTTCTACTGACTGCTAAGTCTTCAAAATTTCATTGAAATTGAACATACGTAACAATAAAAATAGGTAAAAAAAAACTTTTTAAGTTAAACGGTTTTATGTTAAACATACATTGCAATGTTTAAGATAAATGTACTAAAAACCAAAAAATAATAAAATAGATACAGTCGTGGGAATTATAAACATATGCATAGACTAGACTAAAATAAAACCGTGGGGCACGTCAATTGTCTACAATCGTTGATTAAAATGTTTGTTTTGTAATGTTACACTATAATTAGGCAGTTGTTCAACCGACAACGATGGACGTGTGATAAGTAGGGCTAGAATGTGGAAACAGAATTTCCATGAGCAAGAAATAGTAAGTAATTTCCTCACCGTCTGCGGGCCAACTGCCTAACGACGAATTAAACGATTCTTCTATCGCACATTAAGTCGATAATTTGTAGACAATTGACGTGCCCCACGGTTTTATTTTATTTTAGTCTAGTCTATGCATATGTTTATAATTCCCACGACTGTATCTATTTTATTATTTTTTGGTTTATAGTACATTTATCTTAAACATTGCAATGTATGTTTAACATAAAACCGTTTAACTTAAAAAGTTTTTTTTTTACCTATTTTTATTTTCTAGTTTTTAGTTTTTATTTCGCATTCTGTTTAATTCGTTTAGTGCTTCATTATTGCAAGGTTTCTTGCCCGTTAGTTTATTGCAGTCCAACTCCTCTATACGTAGTCCCTGCAAAGATCTTACCCTACTAAGAGCGACGTAGGCTTGACCTTCTTCAAACAGTTTCGCACCTAAGTATACGACTGCGTGATCCACAGTGCTGCCCTGCATTTTATGTATAGTAGAAGCCCATGATAGTATTAAAGGCAACATTCTTCTTTCAGCCGTCCCGTAATTGTACTTAGCTGGAAACTGTATGGCTTTCGGGTGTATAAGATGTACTGTATAGTGCACTGTATTCTTCTTGTCAAGGATTGATAAAAAATTGTTATCAGCCATTTGGTAGCGGCGGCCATCTTAGATTTAAATTTTGCATAGTAAATTGTATTCTACTTGTTGAGACCTTTCATTTGAAACCCATTTTGAGGGGATTGATAAAACCTAAGTTATACGCCATTTTGTAGAGGCCGCCATCTTAGATTTTAACTTTATATAGTACATTGTATTCTACTGGTTGAGCACTTTCATTTGACACCCATATTAATGGGATTGATAAAACCTACGTTATCCGCCATTTTGTAGCGGCCGCCATCTTGGATTTAAATTTTTATAGTATATTGTATTCTGCTTGTTGAGCCCTTTCATTTGATACCCATATTGATGGGATTGATAAAACCTACGTTATCCGCCATTTTGTAGCGGCCGCCATCTTGGATTTCAATTTTTTATAGTATATTGTATTCTGCTTGTTGAGCCCTTTCATTTGATACCCATATTGATGGGATTGATAAAACCACTCCATTGCACTGCATTTTAACTGATCCTTTGGAACTGCATTTTAACTGACGCTTTGGCATTGCATTTTAATTAACCCTTTGGGGGTAGAATAGGATGCAGTCCAAAGCGCTTGTTTTGATACATTCTGCGAAATGTGTGCAAGCCATTACAAAATATCCCAGAACAAATAAAATGCATTTATTACACTGGTCAACACGACTTTTGTTTCAACCGAAGTTGTTGTTGTTTCTAAATGGAATCGGCGAGGTATTTTCAAATCTGGTCACGGGTTTTCTCCATCAGCTCTTGTTCTTGAGATATAGCTCAAAATCGGTTTTTACTAGTTTTACTCAGAATTTCGTTATTTTCGGATACAAACAAATATTTTTTGCGGGGTTTTCGACACTAATATATTAAGAAGATGTTATACCCTCGATACAAAACGTTTTTTGAAATAATTATGGCGAATATATATCAAAAAATGTAGAAAACATACGATGAATTTTGTAAAAATTGCATATTTTGAGTACTTTAAGCTGTAATTACGTCATCGGGGGAAGTCATAGGAACTTCATATGGCATTCCGGATACGCTCAGGGTGTCTACTATAGAGTCCTGTATTCAAATATATAATATAAAGTTCATAGCGCCAACGATTCGCCCATAACCAAAAAATCGTCATGAAGACTGCTAAAGGGAAATCATTTACCTGTGATATCATGACCACATAAGCCATTTACTTTTCAATGGCAATCTTCATGACGATTTTTAGGTTATGGGCGAAGCGAATTTGTTTCTACATAAAATTCCGTCACACATACAAAATTTGTTTGTATCTGTAATAGTTCCAAAGATATTTGCATACAAAATCTAATTTTTTTGGAGGTATCTCCGATTTTGATGCTATATCTCCAGATCAACGCCAAATTTTCAAAAAATGATATAGCCTATTTTCATTTTAAAATGTTCCGGCGTGTTTTCTTTAAGAGAATACTGATGGCTCTGAGGGCTTTCACCAGAAAGGACACCCTTCATTATTTGAGATATTCAGAGTTGTTATTATTGTAAAAAATGTTGAATAAATAATATCTAACTATTTTTCGAACAAATATTTAATAACTTAAATATTGTTATTTAAAAAAATTTGAAATTCTGAAGGCATGCCCACATTTTTCCCGTACCATGGAAAAACTGATAAGTGATGGCAACCCTGTTGGAAAAACTAGTACAAACTCTTTTATTTTTACAGTGTTTACAGTGTTTTATTTAACTTGCTTTGGTGTGTGTTTTGTTCAAATTCGGTAACTCATTTTTGACACGGTTGCAGTTGACCAATCGAACTAAAAATTTGCACACTTTTCAGATTTGGATGACAACACACGAATATGAAATCAAAACCAATATTGGTCCATTTTTAAACTGTTTTACAGTGTTTTATCTAATTTGCTTTTCAAATCTGGTAACCAATTTTTCACACAGTTGCAATTGAAAAATCGAACTTAAAATTTGCACACATTTCAGATTTGGATGACAATACATGAATATGAAATCAAAACCAATATTGGTCCATTCTTACAGTGTTTTTACGGCGTCTAACTTAACCCCCTTTTCAAATTTGGTAACTGATTTTTAAAACGGTTGCAGTTGACCTATCGAAGTAAAACTTTGCACAATTTTCAGATTTAGATGACAATACGTGAATATGAAACCAAAATCAATATGGGTCAATTTTTTCCTATAGCCCCCATATAACGGTAGCACCCAATTTCCGGTATTTTGCTTTTCAAATCTGGTAACTAATTTTTCACACAGTTGCAATTGAAAAATCGAACTTAAAATTTGCACACATTTCAGATTTGGATGACAACAGTGACAGTGTTGTACGGTGTTCAGTTTTACATGCTTTTCAAATTGTAATTGACGAAGCGAACTAAAACTTTGCACACTTTTCAGATATGGATGACAATACATGAATATGAAATCAAAACCAATATTATTCCATTTTTACACTGTTTTACTGTTTTTTTTTTTTTTATTTTATAACTTGGCAATTGGAGATCCCAGTGGTACAGAAATTTCTCCATCAAAAATTGTGACATAGGTCCAGGTGTTGGTATAGCCCCCATATTACGGCTCCACCCGATTTAAAGTCTTTTTACAGTGTGTTATTTAACTTGCTTTGGTGGTCGTTTAGCTCCAATTTGGTAACTCATTTTTAACACAGTTCCAGTTCTCCAATCGAACTGAAACTTTGGACACTTTTCAGTTTTAGATGACAATACATGAATATGGAATCAAAACCAATATTGGTCCATTTTTATAGTGTTTTAACGGTGTTTTATTTAAACTGCATTTCAAATCTGGTAACTCAATTTTGACACAGATGCAGTTGACCAATCGGACTAAAACTTTGCACACTTTTCAGATTTGGATGACAATACATGAATATGAAATCAAAACCAATATTGGTTCATGTTACAATTTTTACAGTGTTTTAACTTGAAATTTAACTTGTTTTTCAAATCTGGTAACTCATTTTCCACACAGTTGCAGTTGACCAATCGAACTGAAACTCTGCACACTTTTCACATTTGGATGACAATACATGAATATGAAACCAAATCCAATATCCCCTCCAAAATTGGGAACATAGGTCCAGGTTTTGGTATAGTCCCCTTATAGCGGTACCACCCGATTTCAAGTATTATGAGGATTTTATCTTAATTTTTAGGCCGAACTGGCTGTAACTTGGCAATGGGACCCCCATTGGTACAGAAACTTCCTCACTAAAAATGATGGACATAGGTACAGGTTTTGGTATAGCCCCCATATAGCGGTACCGCCTTATTTCAAGTGTTTTAATTATTTTATCTTCATTTTTAACCCGAATAGGCTGTACTGTACCAATGGTACTGAAACTTCCCCACCAAAAATTGTGGACATAGGCCAGGTTTTGGTATAGCCCCCACCTAGCGGTACGGCCCAATTTCAAGTGTTTTAAGGATTTTATCTTCATTTTTAGGCCGACTTGGCTGTAACTTGGCATTTAATGGTACAGAAACTTCTCCACCAAAAATTTTTGTCATAGGTCCAAGTTTTGGTATAGCCCCCATATAGTGGCACCACCCGATTTCAGGTGTTTTAAGGATTTTATTTCATTTTCAGCCAGAATTGGATGTAACTTCGTATTTGGAGATTCCAATGGTACAGAAACTTCCCCACCAAAAATTATGGACATAAATCCAGGTTTTGGTATAGCCTTTATATAACGGTACTACACGATTTCAGGCATTTTAAAGTTTTTATCTAAATGTTCGGCCTAAATTGACTATAATTTTGTTCTCAGTGGTCAAAAAAAATTATTTACTAAAAAGTTAAAAATAAAAAATAATTTAAAAAAATTAAGTTTCAGTGTTTTATTTAGAAATGTACTTAAAACTAGAAAATATTTTGTCACTTAGTCTCAATAAATATACAGCCCTATTCTGAACGCATGGGAGTTGGGAATTTTTTCCCATTCCCACATTTTCGTATTCTGAACAAAATTTTGTGGGAGTTTTCTTCCCATTTCCCATCTCCCCTCATTCTGAATGAAGTTCGAATTGGGAATTTGTTCCCATGGGAGAATTTTGTGTCTTTTTGTGGGAGTTTGAAAAAAAATTTCTAGAAATTTCATATTTTTATGAAATTTCATATTTTAAGACATCTACACGACAAAATTATTGCAAATATTTATAATCGCCATGTGTTTGCCTTATAAAAGCGTACAAAATGTACTGTAAAATATGTCATTAGTAGACTTCGGATTTTGCATATTCTTATATGATACAAAAACCTGCAAGAATCTAACTGTTTTACACCGAAAAAAAAATGTTCCTTTATGTTATCGAACAAAACAATAAAAAGTAGTAAAAATTAGTAGATTTTTGCAGTTCTGGAACAGACCATATGTATTGAAATACGAGAAAAAGAGTCATGGTTGATTCTGTTAACGCAGCACAGCAAGTAAAAACAAATCAATTTCAAAAGAATTTTTGGCAATAATTATTAAAATATATTGGAAAATAACCATAATATATACAATCTTTACAACTTTTATTCATTTTCGTAATATAACCTTCGGGTTTTTTTAAATCAGACGACTAACGTTCTATTGAAAACGTATTAGTCTCCTCAACGACACGACAACGATCACACAAACGTACATACATATATGCCAAATTATTGCAATGCTATTCCATTTTCCGAAATGCCTTTTCTTGAATAGGATCGTTATTTTTGAACGTAGAAGCTTGAAATTTTTCAAGGGCACGTCTTTTAGTTTTAGATTCAATCAAAAACGTGTTTTATTTATTATTATTATTTTTTTTTTTTTGAGATACCTCTTCGGAAATTTATGTTGACGATATGTTAACACTCAAAAATATGTAATAATTGAGAAAAATGTCCGAATTTATCTTTTTGATTTTTTTTTTTTAAATATGCAAAATACGAGTTAAATTTTTAAATTCGTTACAAACTTAAAAGTTCCGATTACTTTATACACAAAAATTATTTTTGCCTACTAATTAAAAAATGCTTACACAAATTCGCACATTCTGAAGAAAATGTGCTTATTAGAACAACATCACACATCGCTGACTCCATTCACTTAAAAATCCATAAATCAATGCACGGTTGTTGAATTAAGTGAGTTGTGCTTTTGCTAATCTAATTCAAAAACCGCGAATTCAATGCAAATAGGCATTTTGTATTACAAAACAAAATTTACAGCTCCCAAAAGTATGCTATAATAATTTGGTGTAACTAATTTCGAATTTCGAAATTTCAGCTCCCATGGTTTGCTCTTCCCACGTCGTTTAGAATATGGAAAACGTGGGAATGGGAAATTTCGCTCCCATGGGAAACAGTTCCCATGGGAATGTTCAAAATAGGGCTGATATTCTTTCTCATGATGGAATCTCTCAAATAAAACGCTTGCATTTAAATTATAAATGGTGGCAAAATTAAACGGCAAGTGTTTTATTTGAGAGATTCCATCATGAGAAAGAATATATTTATTGAGGCTAAGCGACAAATTATTTTCTAGTTTTAAGTGCATTTCTAAACAAAACACTGAAACTTAATTTTTTAAATTATTTTTTATTCTCTTAGTATGTCCAAAACACAATTTTATCCCAAGTACTTATATTTTTTGCTAAATATAAACATTTAAGTTATCAACTACACCTTTTTCAGATGTAATTCGAATTATTTTAATTGTAGTTCGAAGATTCAATTTGTAATTCGTAACATTTCATTTGTAATTCGAGTATTCAATTTGTAATTCGAGTTATTCCATTTGTAATTCGAATTATTCCATTTGTAATTCGTAATATTCCATTTGAAATTTGAATTATTCCGCTTGTAATTCGAATTGTTCCATTTGTAATTTAAATTATTCCATTTGTAACTCGAATTATTCCATTTGGAGTTCGAATTATTCCATATGTAATTCAAATTATTCCATTTGTAATTCGATTTTATCATTTGTAATTTCAAATAAAATACAAATAGAATAATTCGAATTACAAATAGAATTATCCGAAATTCAAATGGAATAACTTGAATTACAAATTGAATACTCGAACTACAATTAAACTAATTCGAATTACATCTGAAAAAGGTGTAGTTGATAACTTAAATTTTTATATTTACCAAATAATATAAGTACTTGGGATAAAATTGTGTTTTGGACATACTAAGAGAAAAATAAAAGAGTATGTGCTAATTTTTCCAACAGGGTTGCCATCACTTATCAGTTTTTCCATTGTACGGGAAAAATATGGGCATGCCTTCAGAATTTCAAATTTTTTTAAATTAAAAAATTTAAGTTATTAAATATTTGTTCGAAAAATAGTTAGATATTATTTATTCAAAATTTTTTACAATAATAACAACTCTGAATATCCCAAATAATGAAGTGTGTCCTTTCTGGTCAAAGCCCTCAGAGCCATCAGTACTCTCTTTGTTCACGTGAACATATTAATTTTCTAATAAAGATAATGAATGTCTTGGTGAGGGTTGCGTGTGTAGATTAGAGATCATTTTGTTAAATAGGGATCTAGTTTAAATACAGTCCACTTGAAAAGGGTAAACATGTGGCAAGCAGACCTCCTTATCGTGGGAGGTCGTTAGAAGAAGGGAGATAAGAATTTCCATTCCCACATGTGGTATGTCTGAAATTGATTGGTACATGCAATCTATGAGCAGTCTAATAACCATGTGGTTGCTTGCTACATGTATGCGCATGGAAGATAAGAGTATTTTACGACCTCTCCATAAGATTGTATGGCGATGCGTTCGTACACATATGTGCACTCTCACTTTCTCTTTTCTACACACTAGTTAAGTAGGTTAAGTAATATTTTACTATTTAGTTCTTAAGAATAATTTTACTTTTAATAAATAGTGTTTATATAGCATTCAACTAAGAAAGACGTCTTGTTTTTTCCACGGTACGGATCCTTATTTAAATTGGTCCTTCGAGCCGGATCAGTGGCCGAATCCAAAAGGAGCTGGGAAGCTGATAATTTGCCTCACAGGGAGGAAATTAGATCAGCAAGTGGCAATAGGTGAAGTCTTAATATCCAAGTGAGGATATTGTCCGTAGGGGAAGGGACATTCACCATGCTGCGGCAAAACGAGATGACGGCAAAAAATGAGGAAGAAGTGGAGAGGCTTCTAGGTCTCCTCATCTGGGCTATTGAGGAGATCAATGAAACCCAGTCTGAAGACTACCACGAAGAGATTTGTGAGTACGTCGAGACTCAACGGGCTGCAGCATCGAACCTGGAAGTTGAAAACAAATTGGTAAAGGAGAAAATGCTCCAACTGTTTACCAAGAAGGATGAGCTGATGAAACAGGCTGTAAAAGAGATGGTCGAAAGGATGAAATCTCCCATTTTACCCCGGTCATTGGAGGAAGAAGGGCAAAGGAAAAAACAGAAAATAGACACCATGTACCAAGTGATATGGGAATTGGAGCGTAAAACGGCGAAATCGAGAGCCATGAATAGGGTTCTTGAAATTGATCTGAAGAAAGCTGAAGAGGCTAAAGCAAGCCTTGAAACCACAGTGAGCTCTCAGTGTGAGGTGATAAGAGACCTACACATGAGGGCTGAAGAGGCCAAAATAGAAGTCCGTGGCCTGCAGGAAAAATTGGACAACGAGCGAATGCAACGCAGGGCCGCGGTAGAAGCTATGAAGATTATGAAAGGGGAGATCATGGCAATGGAAGTTGCTACGACCGCATGCCAATCGGAGAAGGAAGATGCAGTCAAGCTTGCCACTACACTAAAAGAGCAAGTCAAGCGTGAGGCTGAGGAATCGAGGATAGCTAAGGAAGAATAAATAGCGGCTATCTAAGAGGGAAATTGTGAGTTGACGGCTATGAAGGCAGAAATGAGAAAATTGAATGAAGAATTGGCTAGCGCAGAGAAAGCTCGACATTTAGCGGAAAACGAGCGTGATGTATTGGCTGTATTGGCTGCAAAACTTATAGGATGCAGCGATGAAGGTTGCAAATTTGGAGAAGGCGAATAGTGCTAACGTGGAAAGTGAGTATTTGGCCAACAATATTAGGGTAAATAGCAGCGAGTTCATCAAGACGACAAATGAGAAATTTTGTGCAGAAGACAAATCGCATATAGTAGAGATCAACTACGCGGTAGTAAATAAAACCAATTGGACGAAGAAGGATTTTCGTTTGAAGGCAGGTGTGAAAGCCAAGCAAAAGCCGAGGGAGGATAGCTGCCTGGAACGTTGGAAGGAGAAGATACCTAGGGCCAAAAAGGTGAAGTCGCCAGAAAAGGATAACTGTCTTCAAGGCCGGAAGAAGACTATGCCCAAGGCCAGAAAAGTAAAGCCGCCGCAGAAGGATGACGTTGCGAGTACCAGAGTGAAGAAGCCGCCAGATGAAGACGACTCTGTCTGGAAGATGAAGCCGGCAGACAAGGGTGGTACGAGCATGAAGGAGTGGCTGAAGCGATGGAGGAGCTTCCGGGGTGCAGTCACTTAGGCTGATTATTATAGTATTGATTTTTATATTGCAATATTTTTCATTTTAATATTTCCAATTTTTTCATATTTCTATATTTAGGATTTTATTTGATTTTTGTACTTTGAAATTTTGTTTATATTTCATATGTATTTTTGGGCCCCCAAGATGTTCACGTGAACATATTAATTTTCTAATAAAGATAATGAATGTCTTGGTGAGGGTTGCGTGTGTAGATTAGAGATCATTTTGTTAAATAGGGATCTAGTTTAAATACAGTCCACTTGAAAAGGGTAAACATGTGGCAAGCAGACCTCCTTATCGTGGGAGGTCGTTAGAAGAAGGGAGATAAGAATTTCCATTCCCACATGTGGTATGTCTGAAATTGATTGGTACATGCAATCTATGAGCAGTCTAATAACCATGTGGTTGCTTGCTACATGTATGCGCATGGAAGATAAGAGTATTTTACGACCTCTCCATAAGATTGTATGGCAGATGCGTTCGTACACATATGTGCACTCTCACTTTCTCTTTTCTACACACTAGTTAAGTAGGTTAAGTAATATTTTACTATTTAGTTCTTAAGAATAATTTTACTTTTAATAAATAGTGCATGTATAGCATTCAAAAAGGAAAGAAGTGTTTTCTTTCCTTAAGTCTATAGATCCCCATTTACACTCTTAAAGAAAACACGCCGGAACATTTTAAAATAATGCAAACAAGGACCTTCAAAAAGCTGTTTGAGTTTTTATTTTAGGTACAAACTACAGCAGAATCCTTAAAAAGGCCAACGAAAAAAATTAAAAAATTACTGACCGGGGAAGATGCCATTGCCATATCCAACAATAAGATAAAATTGGTGACTTGGGGAAATAATTCAATATTTGTTATAACTTTTTTAACTTTTCGTTAAAAATAGAGTACATACAATGGTTAGTATTTGCAATCGGGTTCGTTCGTTGTTTGACAAAGGAAACTTTCGATTTTCTTCATATATTTGGTTTCCGCAAAAAAAAACATACATACAAACAAAAGCGTCTGAAAAAATAATGTAGTGAGACCCAACGTTGAAAACTCATATTAATGATGGGAAACTGATTTAGAGAAATTTTCAGATACTCATACATGCAAAAAAGAGCCGTACAGACATAAGATAGCATAATCTTTCCGATATGTTTTTCGACATTTTTTGAAAATTATTTTCAAAATTCGTCTGTGTATTGAATATTTTTTTCGGGATTGCAGCAAAAACACAATTTTCAATGAAAACTATTCAAAAAATGTTCAGAACAAAAACAATGAAACCATTGATATATAAAGCTTTTTGGAATCTGACCAATTTTTTTCAGCTATATATATAAAATAGAAAAATATTTGAACGTTTGTTTGTTTGTGCCTTACAGACTCAAAACCGCTGAACCAATCTTTTAGGGTATATTGCAACATCGCCTGGAATTAAAATAGGCTATATCATTTTTTGAAATTCCGAATAGATCTGGAGATGTAGCATCAAAACCGGAGGTACTCCAAAAAATTTAGATTTTGTATGCAAATATCTTTAGAACTGTTTCAGATACAATCTCCAAATTTGGTATGTGTAACGGAAAAATTTACCAAATTATATTCAAATCGTTTCAGATTTGGATGTAGCTCCCATATAAATAGATTTTCGGCCGACTTCTTTATTTTATGCACCAAACACGCTATTGATGTGCAATTTCAACATAATTTGCAATGTGTGACGGAACTTTGTCTTAAAATAAATGTGACAAATTATATCGAAATCGGTTCAGATTTTAATATGGCTCCCGATTTGAGGCTATATATTTCCAATTTCGCTGAAATTTGGAATGTGTAACTGAATTTGGTCTAGACATATATGTGGCAAATTATATCGAAATCGGTACAGATTTGGATATTTCTCCTGTATTTTTTCGCCCGATTTCCTGCATTTTATGCACTAAACATGTTATGTTTATCCAATTTCAATGAAATGTGGAATGTGAGACGGAATATTGTCTGGAAATAAATGTGCCAAATTATATGGAGATCGGTTCATATCATAATATAGCTCCCATATATTTTTTCGTTCGATTTCATGTTTTTGTTACGTATGTGCAATTTCAATGAATTAGAAGTCATCATTATGTACACAAGTACTTATAGTGGGAAGGAATTGACCAATGCTACAACTATTAAACATAATATCTTTGAGAGACTTCTTAATTTTAGTAAAAATTATCGATACAAGTGGGAGTTGTCCTACGAGAATTTTAAGATATCACAATAGGTAATATGTGTATGACTTGGAAAAATTAGTCCCATGTATAAAATACAGTGGCTCCAAGCGAAAGTCGTACACCTAATGTAATTTTTTTAATTGACTTATATCTCCGATACAAAAAAGGGATATGAAGAAAGTATTTACGCAGCTTTATAGTGTATTTAGTCGACAATTTAGAAACACGATATAATAAAATAATCAACCCGTTTACATTGTTTTAAAATTAAAATATCTAATACTAAGAATTTTAGCACCAAGCGAAAGTCGTACAGCAATTATAAAGACAAAATATTTATTAATATAAATCGTCCTTCGGCGTATTTCTGGTTTCAGTTGAATTCTGCAATCGATATTATTTTTGACCAGTTTTGAACAGCTGAAGTTTAAAATATGTCGCTCTTTGTTTTGAAAATCTCTCCTATAAGGATGTCTGGAAGTACTCGTATAAGTCGTCTGGAGACATTTTCCATTTATAGAACCACTATAGACGATTCATTGTTCACGCTTGGACTACAGTCCAGCCAACCCATGTTATTGAAACAATTATTTAATACCAGTGGTCGCAAATAATAAGCTTTTATGCTTGAAGTCAGAGTTTTGGCAGAAAGAACAACGCTTGCCTTGACCAATACATTATTCGCCAGGTAGTGAGAACTCATTTTAATTATAAAATCTCACAGTTTGATTCCCAATGACTTCAAAAAAAATTATTAAACAAAGATTCATATCTGAAAGATAAGCCCCACACACTCACAAATACACTGGTGCGTTATGTTCTATTATTCCTCTGCGGGGAAATAAATTAGTTTAAAAATATTTTATAGGTAGTTTAAAAAAACCACAAGTGGTGATTTTTCGATTATTTTCCATTACGCCAACTAACTATTTTAACATGGGGATAAGCTAGGCAGTGTACAATTGTCCATCTCAGCATTACTTATAACTAGTTATAAACCAACTATATTTAACTAATTTATATCTAACTATTTTTTGACTTTTTATAGTCAGTTTAAAAATGTTCTTTTTGTCTTAAAGAGTGAGAAAAAAGTATTTTTTATTTATTATATTTTATTTTTTATTTCTGTTAATTCTCTCTTTTACTTCCATCTTTGACTTTTTATTTTGACACCAGTTGTTTCTCAGTTATGTTCCCTTGTTGTTCCTCTTTTGGTATGTCGAGTCTATCAAAATTAGCTTGTATAATTGTATGTTGCATTTATATCGAAATTATTACGAAAGTGTATATGAGAATTATTTGCGTCGAATACACACTATTGCACATTCAACGTTTTCAACTGATTGATCTCTAGATGACTTTTCAACTAATTTATAGTTGGTTGTAGAGAAATTGCTTTGTAACCGACTATTTTCCAACTGGTTAATAACTAGTTGAAAAGTAATGCAGAGATAGTCAGTTCTCCATTTTTTTAGTTTTCAATCTGATTGATCTATAGATGACTTTTCAACCAATTTGAAGTTAGTTGTGGAATAATGCATTTATAACTAACTATTTTGTAAACCGGTTGAGAAAAGTCCCGCAGGGTCGTGTATTAGACATGAAGCAATTTGTAAATTATTGTATTGCAATTTGCAAATTATTCCGCTTGTAATTCGAATTGTTCCATTTGTAATTTGAATAATTCCATTTGTAATTCGAATTTTTCAATTTGGAGTTCGAATTATTCCATATGTAATTCAAATTATTCCATTTGTAAGTCGATTTTTTCATTCGTAATTTCAACCGTGGTGCAATGGTATGCACGCCCGCCTTGCACGCAGAAGGTCTGTGGTTCGATTCCCCGGCCAGGCAACATTAAACATTTTTCAACGGTGGCAAAATACCCCTCAGTAATGTTGGCGACATTTCCTGAGTATTTCAGCCTTGTAAAACTTCTCTACAAGTGGTGCCTTTAGACACGCCGTTCGGACTCGGCGATAAACAGTAGGTCCCATACCATTGAGCTAATATGAATCGGGGTGCACTCATTGATATGAGAGAAGTCTCCCTTGTCCCGTATGGGATGTTGTGGAACAATGTTTTTGTTTTTTTTTTTTAATTTCAAATAAAATACAAATAGAATAATTCGAATTACAAATGGAATAATTCGAATTTCAAATGGAATAATTCGAATTACAAATAGAATAATTCGAATTACAAACAGAATATTTCGAATTGCAAATGTAATAATTCGAAATTCAAATGGAATAATTCGAATTACAAATAGAATATTTCGAATTACAAATGGAATAATTCGAATTACAAATGGAATTCCCGAATTACAAATGAAATGTGTACACTAGACAGGTCCGATTTGATAACCTTAGTGGGCCCTTCGCGTTTCTTATTCCTCGGATTGAACTGAGCAAAAAAGTCCACTACTCGTAGACCATAGGTCTACGGTGAAAATCGAGCCTCTCGATTTTGACTTTAAGTTTTTTATCCACGTTTTTAAGATATTTTGGCATATAACAGCCAAACCATTGAGATTTTCGATCCAACAAAAATTGTAGCCAAGACAGTAATTAATAACACTCTAATACATCGCGAAAGCATTGGAACGCTCCTTCAGGCAATTTTGGCCTCCACAAGGTGCAAAGTTTTCTAAAATGTCGATAAATGGAACTGTGCAACAAAAGTTGACCAGAAAAATATTCAAGCGTTCTAATGCAAAATTATATCGTGTTGAGATCCATGGACAATGACAATGCATTTAGTTCGTTTGGGTCATTCCGTTTTATTTTTTATAACGGTAAAGGTAGTTAAAATCTGGGTTTCTTATATTTTCAAATTTAAACGGACATATCTTCTTTTTTCGCAGCGGATTTCTACACGCAAAACATATGTCTAACATATATCTAACATATGTCCCAAACATATTTTGCAGCAAACATATATATATGTTTGCAACAGTCCCAAACATAATATATGTTTCGGTCTGCAAACAAATATATGTTTGGGTGGAAACAAATATATGTTTGGGTGCAAACATATATATGGTTGGGTGCAAAGATATTTATGTTTGGGTGCAAAGATATTTATGTTTGGGTGCAAAGATATATATGTTTGGGTGAAAAAAGAAATACAAACCCAAAAGGCACAAAAAAAACAAATGCACCAGTGGGCGCTTACTGAGAGCAAGGGAGCGTAAAATTCAATGTAAAACTCTTTAAAATGTGTGCTCACTTGCTCTCAGTAAGAACTCACTGGCTATCTCTATAGTATACACCCAAATGTTGTGGTTTTTTATTGAAAGGCAAAAGAACAACAAACACATAGGTACATACAAAATTCCAAAGAAATACATAACACACTTTAATAAAAGATAAACTGATTGAAATAATTTGTAAATAGTCACACTTGAACGCTTCTCCTTAGTTGTGAAATAAAACAAATTGTCCTCATAGTTGAAATCATCAGCGGGGAATCGGCATCTAGAATCAAATGATTATGTGATGTAATAAATAAATATGGGTATGCCATATTTCAAATATACATAAGTATGTATGTAATTACCAATATTAAATGCGATTTCTTCCTTGTCCAATAAAATATTTCCATTCACCTTATTGATTCAATTATAAAATGTCCAATTATAAAATGTATTGGGCATTTAATTTACTAAAAAACACAATTTCTTTAAGAAAACACAAAACACTGATTTATTCACTCACTTTACCGTCTTGACTCTACAAAGGGAACTAAAACACTGAAGAAAGAAAAAAATATAATTCATATCATTCATTTGGTTAACAACAACAAAACAAGAAACACACGCGTTTGACGCATACATGCCACCAAAGCCCACTTCTTCGCTTCTACGTCTTCTATTACACTGCTCAACAAAATTGAAAAAGTTGAATGTTTCAGACGAAGTTGCAGTTGTTTCTAGATGAAATCGGCGAGTTATTTTCAAATTTGGTGCCGGTTTTTCTCCATCAGCTCTTGTTTTTGAGATATAGCTCAAAATCGGTTTTTACGAGTTTAACCCAGACTTTCGTTATTTTCGGAAACAAACAAATATTTTTTTGTGGGTTTTTCAACATTAATATATTAAGGAGATGTTGTACGCTCGATACAAATCGTTTTTGAAATAGTTATGGTGAGTATATGTCAAAAAATATAGAAAATATACGATGGACCTTGTAAAAATTGCTTATTTTGAGTACTTTAAGCTATAATTACGTCATCGGGGGAAGTTATAGGATCTTCATATGGCAATGCGGATATGCTTAGGGTGTCTACTATATAGTCCAGTATTCATATATATATATATAATATAAAGTTCATACCGCCCATGATTCGACCATAACCTAAAAATCATCACGAAGACTGCCATTGAAATGTAAATGGCTTATGTGGTAATGATATCACTGGTAAATTATTTCCCTTTAGCAGTCTTCATGGCGATTTTTAGGTTATAGCCGAATCATGGGGGCTATGAACTTTATATTATACATTTGAATACTGGATTATATAGTAGACACCCTAAGCATATCCGGAGTACCATATGAAGATCCTATGACTTCTCCCGCTGACGTAATTACAGCTTAAAGTACTCAAAATATGCAATTTTTACAAGATCCGTCGTATATTTTCTATATTTTTTTGACATATACTCACCATAACTATTTCAAAAACGATTTGTATCGAGCGTACAACATCTCCTTAATATATTAATGTCGAAAAACCCACAAAAAATATTTGTTTGTATCCGAAAATAACGAAAGTCTGGGTTAAACTCGTAAAAACCGATTTTGAGCTATATCTCAAAAACAAGAGCTGATGGAGAAAAACCGGGACCGGATTTGAAAATAACTCGCCGATTTCATCTAGAAACAACTGCAACTTCGGTTGAAACAAAAGTCCTGTTGACTAGTGTTATACAATACACACAACTCTTTATTATAAAACAGCATTCCACAGCCGCGAGAGCACTGTTATTACTCTCGTTGACAAACATCCTCTCTCCACCCATGAAAAAAATTTTCTAACATAAACAAGTAAAAAAAGCGTTAAGTTCGGTCGGGCCGAACTTTTTATACCCTCCACCACAAATTTCAGCCATTTCGGTGGATTAATGTGGCCACAACCTTCAAAATACCGAAATTCGGAAGGTACCGTTCTATGGGGGCTATATGATGGCGTGGACCTATACCTACAAATTTCTGGCGGAAAGTTTTATACGCCTAAAGAAGACTAAATACCAAATTTCAGCCATCTCGGTGTGATAATGAGGCTAAAACGTTCAAAATATCGAAAATCGGGAGATATCGTATTATGGGGGCTATATCAACACGTGGGCCTATATAAACATTTTATGGTAGAACTGTTTCTTAGCCTCTGGAAACACAAAATACAAAGTTACAACCGATTCTTTGGTCAACTGGGTCTAATACATTCAAAATATATTAAAGTGACGCGTACTTTATAAGGGGCCTTATGTGGGGGCTATACCAAAACGTGAACCTATATAACCCAACTTTGGTAGGAATGTTTTCTAGCCTCTGAAGACACAAAATACCAAATTACAACCAATTCTGTGGTCAAATGGGTCTAATACATTCAAAATATATTAAAATGACGCGTACTTTATATGGGTCCTTATATGGGGGCTATACCAAAACGTGGACCTATATAACCCAACTTTGGTAGGAATATTTGTTGGCCTCTGGAGACACAAAGTACCAAATTACAAACAATTCTGTGGTCAAATTGGTCTAATACATTCAAAATATATTAAAATGACGCGTACTTTATAAGGGGCCTTATGTGGGGGCTATACCAAAACGTGGACCTATATAACCCAACTTTGGTAGGAATATTTTCTGGCCTCTGAAGACACAAAGTACCAAATTACAACCAATTCGGTGGTAAAATGGGCCAAATATCTTAAAAATCCCTTAAAACGACGACGCGTCACGCGTCATTTTGTATGGGGGCTATACGAAAGCGTGGACCTACATAGCCCGCTTTCAATACCAAAAGTCCTACGTAAATATAAGATATTTTCCCAAAATTTCATCAACCTACGTCAATCCGTTCGGACGCTAGAGTGATTTCCACAGACGGACAGACAGACAGACGGACGGACATGGCTATATTGATGTAGAATTGCACGCTGATCAAGAATATATATACTTTGTGGGGTCTACAATGGTTATTTCGAGTAGTTACAAACGTAGTGACAAACTTAATATACCCCCATCCTATGGTGGAGGGTATAAAAATATGTTTCACCCAAACACATCAAATTGAGATATGTTACAAAATGTTGGAAACATATATTTGTTTGGACCCAAACATATTATGTTTGGATCCAAAAATATATTTGTTTGCAACCGGTCCCAAACATATATTTGTTTGGATCCAAACATATTTCTAACATAAATTTTTCTGCGTGTGTTGATCCTTCTTCCTTTTAAAGGGGTGAATAATATCTTTCGAACAAGTTATTATTTTTTTAAATCGGTTAACAAATGGCATAGTTATAGTGGTTTATAAAATACCACATAAACATCGTGAATGAAGTATTTTTGAGATTCAGAATGTTCTAAACAATTGCTGAGTATATTATTTGAAAGATTTTAGCAAATGGTTTCTACGTTCAACCCCCAATAGTTTAGCTGCTACTGGCCAGAATTCCAGAAATGTGATGGAAACCAATTCGACTCGTGCTCCCATAAATCAAAATCGTATATTTCGAATTTGGTGAATATTTTATTGAGATTGTAAATGGATTGTAAGAATATTGTTTAAATAAGAGTTTGGGAAGTAAAACCATATATATCATCAAAAACACACTGAATACATACAATTTCGATTCTGCAAATCGAGTGGATTCGATTTTCATCAGATACCTGTATGTAAAATTTTCTATATTTTATCGATTCCTAAAATTCCTATTCAGAAAATAAGGATCAATATTGAATCCGCCCTAGATCCGACACAAAATACCCAACTATGTTTTAACAATGTTTTTTGTATTCTCAACATGTTCTTTAAAAAATGTTTACGACAAGTTTGCATTTTTATCAGTCAGTTAACTAATTTTAACTAATTTTAAATGGAAGGTGCTTACACCTGGGAAGTTTTTGCAGATTCTGATACAACAATGATCATAGCTGAGAAATATCAAGAAACAAACAAAAATCGCCGGAGGGATTTTCAAATAAATCGCGATTTAAGTTCACATTTTTAGGCGTTCTTTAGGTTTTCACGATTTTGCTAGGAAACCGCGAGTCCTATGTAATGTAGCTGTGAAAATTCTCCACAAGATTGACCTTTATTATATTTTTACGGTTTTTGCAATATAGAAGTTCAAATTAAGACAATGCACTGACTGTATCGCCTTGCACAGGTGACTTTGTAGCTAAAATCTATGGACAAAATCGAAAATCGATCACAACACAAAATAATCGATTATGCGATTTTCCGTCCAGTCAAAACTTGACTTTATATTTATTTTTATATTTTATTTTTATATTTTATTTTTATATCTTTATTTTAATATTTTTATATTTATTTTTATACTTTTGACTACAAAAAGTCGACTTACCTATCCCTAATTTGTTCCGTGATAAGGAAAACCCAGTTTAAAACGGTTTTCCTGTAAACTACATTATGATGAAAAAACTGTATAGAATATCTCTAATGTACTAATTAAATATAGAAAACTGAATGCTGCTTTAATGTTCGAAAAAAATTGTCAAATTAGGATAGCGTTAGTGGGCTAATAAATATATATGTTTTCATTAGTCTGTGACAGTAATAAAAATATATTTGCTCAAAAGTCACAAAAACCAAAACGTTTCCTTATAGAACAATGTCGTGACTACAACTTCCCAACTTAAACTTATATATCTCAAAAATTGTAAAACCTACGAAAATATCATAAACGTCAATCTGGTAGAGAATTTTCACAGTTATATTTTATATATTTTCTCTAATCCCATTTCGATAGGACTTGCGGTTTCCAAGTAATATAATGAGAATTTAAAAAAAAAAACTCAAAAAATGTGAATTTTGTCTGGCAAATATTCTAATTTTTCCCCAAAAATCGTCTTCGCTCTTTTTTGAGTTTTCGGGTTTGAGTTACTTGACATGGCGGAGTAAGATACCATCTTCCGTTGTATATATTTAATTAGTCTGTACATATCTATTCAGTTGTTTAAAAACTACATTAGGTCTGTCCAAAAATTTGCAACAAATTGTACCAATTGTTGCTGGAAGTTGTCTGTTAACACAAAAATCCAGCAAAAAAGAGCGATTCGAGAGAGAAATTTTGACAGCTGCTTTACTGAGACTTTGCAAGTTCTTGCTGGACAAATTTCTTTTTGCAACCACTTGCAACTCTTCGTCTCCCTGAAACAATAAATCATGTGTTTTTATTTATTTTGTGATTTATGTTTGTGCAAATGAAAACAATGTTATTGTGAAATAGCCATCGTAATTGTTTTGATTTTTGGAGAACAATGTTGCAAAATGGAAAAATTTCTTTTTTGGGTAATTTTCTTGTTTTCTTGTTGTAGTCTATACCATAGACTAATGAACGTGTAGACTACAAATGTTTCTCAGCTCTTCTTTCCCAAAAATGTTAAAACAAGAGATGTCGCACACAGTTGTTACGGGTTGAGTGAAAATTACTCCGTGCACTCAAACTAAAATGCATTAAAATATAAAGACTTATGACGTTATTATTTACCAAGAAGGGTATTTAGTTAATTTGATTTGTAGAGCACATGCTGATGTCCAAAAATTTACAAAAACAGTCGTCAAATTGTAGAAAAACGAATAAATGGTTTTCGAAGTTGAGTCTTTTTACTAGCCCCAGTTAGCTGCGAATCAGTCGACTAGCCCCAACATCACTCTGTGCGACATCTGTTAGGAACAGAAAATTAAAGCTTTTGGTGTCTATACTTTTCTTTGTCTATGGTCTATACGATTCATTAGTCTATGGAATGTATAGACTACAAATGTTTCTCAGCTCTTATCTTCGAAAAAAATTTGAAGCAATAGATGTCGCAGGCAGTTGTTTACGGATTGAGTGAAAGCTACTCTCTTCACTCAAACTTAAATATATAATAAGTATATAATTAAAAAAATTAAGTAAGAGCGTTTTATTTATAAATGCACTTAAAAGTAGAAAATAATTGTGCATGATGGAATCTCTCAAATAAAATGCTTGCATTTGAATTAAAAATTGTGACAATGTTGAACGGCAAGCGTTTTATTTGAGAGATTCCATCATGAAAAAATATTTTCTACTTTTAAGTGCATTTATAAATAAAACACTGTTACTTAATTTTTTTAATTATACACTTATTTTCTAGTTTTTAGTGCATTTAAAAATAGAACACTAAAACTTATTAATTTTATAATTATTTTTAATTTTTTTTGTAAATACATTTTTAAGATTTTCAATTTTTTTTGTATATACTTGAGATTATAAATGATATTTATTAATTAAATGTATAATGTTTTGATAAAAATTTATTTAGGTTGGTCGTTTCTCATCCTGTTGATTTCAGTTAACGCTTCGTTATTGCATGGCTTCTTTCCTGTTATTTTCGAGCAATCCAGTTCTTCTATTCTTAATCCATCCAGCGACCCATGGACCCATATTGGTTTTGGTTTCATATTCATGTATTGTCATCCAAATCTGAAAAGTGTACAAAGTTTTAGTTCGATTGGTCAACTACAACTGTGTGAAAAATGAGTTACCAGATTTGAAAAGCAAATTGTATATAAAAAAAAAAAACTGTAAAACAGTGTAAAAATGGAATAACATTGGTTTTGATTTCATATTCATGTATTGTCATCCATATCTGAAAAGTGTGCAAAGTTTTAGTTCGCTTGGTCAATTACAACTGCGTTAAAAATGAGTTACCAGATTTGAAGACCATGTAAAATTGAACACTGTACAACACTGTAAAAATGGACCAATATTGGTTTTGATTTCATACTCATGTATCTTCATCCAAATCTGAAAAGTATGCAAAGTTTTACTTCGATTGGTCAACTACAACTGTGTGAAAAATGAGTTACCAGATTTGAAAAGCAAATTGGATAAAAAAAATGTAAAACAGTGTAAAAATGGAATAATATTGGTTTTGATTTCATATTCATGTATTGTCATCCATATGTGAAAAGTTTGCAAAGTTTTAGTTCGCTTGGGCAATTACAACTGCGTTAAAAATGAGTTACCAGATTTGAAGACCATGTAAAATTGAACACTGTACAACACTGTAAAAATGGACCAATATTGGTTTTGATTTCATACTCATGTATCTTCATCCAAATCTGAAAAGTATGCAAAGTTTTACTTCGATTGGTCAACTACAACTGTGTGAAAAATGAGTTACCAGATTTGAAAAGCAAATTGGATAAAAAAAAAATGTAAAACAGTGTAAAAATGGAATAATATTGGTTTTGATTTCATATTCATGTATTGTCATCCATATCTGAAAAGTGTGCAAAGTTTTAGTTCGCTTGGTCAATTACAACTGCGTTAAAAATGAGTTACCAGATTTGAAGACCATGTAAAATTGAACACTGTAAAAATGGACCAATATTGGTTTTGATTTCATACTCATGTATTTTCATCCAAATCTGAAAAGTATGCAAAGTTTTACTTCGATTGGTCAACTGCAACTGTGTGAAAAATTAGTTACCAGATTTGAAAATCAAAATACCGGAAATCGGTCGGTACCGTTATATGGGGGCTATAGGAAAAAATGTACCCATATTGATTTTGGTTTCAACTGCAACCGTTTTAAAAATCAGTTACAAGATTTGAAAAGGGGGTTAAGTTAGACACCGTAAAAAAACTGTAAGAATGGACCAATATTGGTTTTGATTTCATATTCATGTAAAACACTGTAAAACAGTGTAAAAATGGACCAATATTGGTTTTGATTTCATATTTGTGTATTGTCAAGTGATTTCACTAGCCCCAATTAGCGGTAATTAGCGGTGAATCAGACGACTAGCCCCAAGAACACCTTGTGCGACATCAGTTACGAACAGAAAACTAAAGCTTTTGGTGTATATACTTTTCTTTGTCTATGATGGCAATAGAATTTATCCATGTCAACAACTTTAGATTGTACCATAGACAAAGAAAAGTATAGACACCAAAAGCTTTAATTTTCAGTTCCTAACAGATGTCGCACAAAGTGATGTTGGGGCTAGTCGACTGACTTACAGCAAAGATATGTAATACAATAAGATGGGACATTTCCATTGCTAGTATATATCGGCAGATGGCGCTGGTGGTCTAACATAATGCGATGTTACAATATGGTGACATGAATTATGTTATATTTAACATAGTTCACATTGGTGTACGCTTTTGTTTCTGTTAATTGTCTGTTACATAAGCGCCCTCTATGCTTGAATATTAAAATTAACTCGATTGTGCATGCTGTCCAATCTTTACCATTGTATGTCTTTGCTTACAGCTAACTGGGGCTAGTAAAAAGACAAAAACAATTTCTTCGTTTTTCTACAATTTGACGGCTGTTTTTGTACATTTTTGGACATCAGCATGTGCTCTACAAATCCCCCTTTTTGGTAAATAATAACATCATAAGTCTTTATATTTTAATTTATTTTAGTTTGAGTGCACGGAGTAGCTTTTACTCAACCCGTAAACAACTGTGTGCGACATCGCTTGTTTTAACATTTTTGGGAGAGAAGAGCTGAGAAACATTTGAAGTCTATACGTTCATTAGTCTATGATTGTACGTGATAAAAGCACATCGACACGAAATCACTTGCTATCTGAAAGGAAAGCTTTATCTAAACTATCAAAGGAAAGCTTTATCTAATCTATGTAAAGGAAAGCTTTATCCGATCTATTCAAACGAAAGTTTAATCTAATGTATGAAAAGAAAGCCTTTTCTAATCTATGTAAAGGAAAGCTTTATATGATCTATTTAAACGAAAGTTTAATCTAATGTATCAAAGGAAAGCTTTATCTAATCTATTTAAAGGAAAGCTTTATCAGATCTATTTAAACGAAAGTTTAATCTAATGTATGAAAAGAGCGCTTTTTCTAATATATGAACGAAAAGCTTTATTTACCTTTAAATATATTGTAAAGATAGCTTTGCCTTGTTATGAAAGATAGAATTTGACGAAGATAATGAAATTTAAAAACAACGAGGAAAATATATGATAAGAACCCGGATGTGATTTGCGCGTGTGTGATGTCGCACAAGAAAAGATTCTGCTATGAGGATTTTTATATGCAAAATTTCGTCGTTCTGCATAAACAATTCATCTTGTTATTATACACATGGTAAGTAATATTCGTTTAATATTAGCAGCACTTCTTGTGGCCTCTTTCTTCGATATGTTATTTTACATATCCCTTATTTACTCAAAGAATGCATTTTTTGAAATAGTAATTTTTATTTTTCCTACTCATTCTACTTCACATTGTAGCACAATTTCTAGGTGATATCTCTCTTAAGAATTCAGTGAGTTATTGCTCACTTAAGGTTTGAAAATAAGTTTCGGTCGACACAAGTGTAGTTTCATGAAAGAAATTTCACAAAGACGTATAGCAATAAAGACCCGAACAAATGCATTTTCCAAAAACATATGCTAATAGTTCCACATTTTGGTTACAGATAGCTACACAACTCACTGGAATTGATAACAGCAATGTCAATCGTTTTTGATTCTTATTTCTCGCGGCAGAAAACATTAACGTCGTGTTTTGTGGCTGAAATTTATTTCTTCACTTTTTTATTTTTTATTTAATAAAAAAACAAAAGTCAACGCCGTAAAATTTGAGTTTTAATGTTTTTCTTGTCAATATTCCAATGAATAACAGTTTTCGTTTAACAGAATGTTGCTATGATATCGTAGCAACAGAGGTTAACTCCCTCTACAGTTAATTTTTCACAATTGACTTTTCCTATCTTATAATATTGACATCTTTGAGTTTCATTAAAATATGCGTTCTTAGATCGAGTTCCCCACTACTGTAATTTCATAAAATTACTCTTGTATGGAACTCGATCTAAGAAGGCATATTTTAATGATATTTTTAATGAAAATACTCTTCACCTTTTTCAGATGTAATTCGAAACATTTTAGTTGTAATTCGTAACATTTTATTTGTAATTCGTGAATTCTATTTGTAATTCGTAACATTCCATTTGTAATTCGAATTATTCCATTTGTAATTCGAATTATTCTATTTGTAATTCGAATTATTCTATTTGTAATTCGAATTATTCTATTTGAAATCGTGGGAGCTGTATACAAATCTCGACCGATTTCAATATAATTTGGCAAACTTTTTCTAGACCAAATTTCGTCACAGATTTCAAATTTCATCAAAATTGCACCAAATACCTAAAATCGGGCGAAAATCTGGCCTAATCAGAATTAAATAAAAATATAAACAAAATCAGTTTTCACGGGGTGAGAAATTTGCTAGTAAAAATTTAATTTTATAAGGTTTGGAGCAATGCTACAAAGGCAACGAGATAGATACATACATATATGTACATATGACAATTATGTGAAATACATAGTGCACGTGTCTTTAAGTATTTATTTACGTCACGTTCACATTACAATTCCCGTCATATGTAAATGTGCTGTCAGTTATATTAAGTTTGTAATTACGTTGGTAACTTCAAAGATATATTTTTAGTGCGTTGTTAGTGATTGCATGAAATTATATCGCCATATTTTATGTGTTTTTGTATGATCTAATTTACATTTTCAATTTTGTGGAATTTATGTGCAGATCTTCTTGCCAACAATTACCGACAATAAAAATATGGGAACGGAAAAATAATGTCTAAATCAATGTATCAATTAATTAGATGAAAGCAAAATAGGAGAAGAGAGCGTCATTCATTCAACGATGTTCTTGATCAAAGAGAAGTGCAAGTATGCTGGATTTATGGGAATGATTTTCCAACACAACATTACGCAGTTCCAATCGTCCACACAGTTTGCATGAAAAACTGTGTATACGTAATATCACGCGTTAGTTTGTGTGACATTACTCATACTTTTTGGAACTAGGACAGTGAACTAGGAAATAGATTGCCCAAATGTACTATTCATACATACATTGACAATTGTTGTTCTTCGTGTGCAGTAAATTTCAGTAAAAACTAATCAATATTCCGTTTTTTTTTTATGCAACCCACGGTGCGTCTTAAGGGGTTAGCGCTCACTGTAGTTCGACGCTTCTACTTAAGCGAGAGACTTCAATAAATTTGACGGATATATAGCTAAAAAACTATCCATTTTTTAGTTAAAATCGAAATTTTGACTTTGGCAGTTCACAATTTTTTTTTCAGAGTTCTGTTAACAACTTTTGACAACAAGCATAATAGATTGTTCATTATTGTGATTTGATTTCCTTTCTATTTTACGTCACAATAATGTATTTGACAGCAAACTAAATAGTCAGGGCTAACTAGTTTGGGCTCAGTGTCCGACTGTATAGACTATACTATACACATATGCTGATAGGTTTATTCATTTTTGAGCTACAATGGCACCACAAACTGCTTTAGTAAAAACAGTGTTTCGTAGGCGGTCATTTGTCAGAACATTGCGCACTATATTTCAACCAAAAAATCCGAAAGTAGCTTAAGGTGTTATCGATGAGATGAAAACAAAATCTTCTAAAAAATGTCGTAGTTTTCTTCTAAAAAACTCGTGAAAATTTAATTTTTCTATGAAGATTGTAGTTTTAGAATCCGCCAAAACTTCCCAGGTGTAAGTATTATTCATTTATATATATTTATATTATTCATTTAAAGTTAGTTAAGGGGCCCGTGAATTTTGTGTTGAGTGAAAATTGTCAATATAGACCATATGCCTTCACGCTAAGCACGGTGGCGATATTTTTCGGTATTTTACACACATACGACAAGATTGCCAAGAAATAGGCGTAACAACGAGAACAAATGTTTTGATTTGTAGTTGTTTAACAACTTGTTTGTCCTAATACATTTGCAATAATTGCGTTTAATGCAATACACTCTCTTTTTAGGCGCTAGTCACCTGTGATTTAGACCATAAAGCGTCAAAATGACGATAAATCGTCAAATTCGGTAACACTGGAGTCATCCGTAACGTTGTAAACACCCATAATTTGTGCAATTTGTTGTTAATTACGTGGCCTTTAATATTGTATATTATTTTTTAATTTTGTCTGTTTCCTACAGCAACGCCACGTCCCTACAGTCTCGTAAACTGTTTTTCAGTTTATCTTTAAAATATTTTGTATTTGTACAAGTCACAAACCAAGGTGTGTGACAAACTAAGAGCTTTTAAACAATTATATGTTAACGAAAGATATACACAATGATATAAAACTTTTAACGATGCTGTAAAAGCTACAAATATAAATTTTACCATCTAATAAAACAATGTAACTTATACGAAAGCTTTGTATATTTTAGAACTTTGGAGCTAGATAAAAAAAGCTACATTGTCGAAACTATCTAAATCAACAACCAATAAAGCAAGTTGTAATGATTTGTTGTCAGTGTATAAAAGGGTTGTCAATACTGTTTACAACAGTAATATAGCCAGAGCAAAAACCACCAATAGTAAAAACCTATAAACAAGCTTTTCAATCATTGACTCCTTTTCACTTCTCAGATAAAAAAGACTTAGTATTTATACTCGCCAAAATCCTCCCCCGCGCGCTTCTTCTCCTGGGCAAAAGTAGGGGAATTAGTGCGAATTTTGCCGAAAACTAAGGATGTGGTGGAAATAAAATAAACAGTGTGTGGAATCGTGTTTAACTTTTTACAAAAGTTTTGGTAGAAATTTAATTTTTCTGAGGAGTCTTTGATTATTTTTATAGAAGATATTTTACACATTTCTTGTATAGATATCAGGCCATATTTTAGCGAAAATTTGGTGTAATTTCCGTTATCCGTTTAAGAGTTATAAGCGTTTAACTTCACAGATTGTAAAAATGTTATCACAAATTTGTAACTAAATTTGAAAAAATTATGAATTTTTTCAAAAATATTTTTCCAAATTCTGTTTGAGAATAAAGCCTGATATGTTTACTTTAGGATAAAATTAAAATATTGAAAAATTTTACATTTGCACTATGAAAAAAAATCAAAATCTTTATGTGTGAATTATGAATTTTTTCAAAAATATTTTTCCAAATTCTGTTTGAGAATAAAGCCTGATATGTTTACTTTAGGATAAAATTAAAATATTGAAAAATTTTACATTTGCACTATGAAAAAAAATCAAAATCTTTATGTGTGAATTATGAATTTTTTCAAAAATATTTTTCCAAATTCTGTTTGAGAATAAAGCCTGATATGTTTACTTTAGGATAAAATTAAAATATTGAAAAATTTTACATTTGCACTATGAAAAAAAATCAAAATCTTTATGTGGTCCAAGACGGCAGAAATCCTCTTGTGGGCATATTTTCAATGAAGAAAAGTTTTTCTTCAAAGAAATTTAAAAGCTCAAATCTAATTGAGTTTTATAAACATTTCAGAATCTGTATATTTACACCAAATTATAACATTATTCATAAAAAGTAGTTATTTCTTTGGAAAAGTTAAAAAAATCTTTCCATTACCGTATACCACCTATGGACAAACATTCACTGTCAAAGGTAATATTTTTGAAAATTGGAATATTTTTGCTAAATTAAATGAAAATCGCTCAAAAATTAATTTTTAATAAAACATGAGGACATTTTCGTTAAAATTTAGTAAAAATTTCATCAATTTTTACAAAAAATATTCTTCAAAAATAATAATATCAAGGAAAAAACCATATAGAATTACTGAAGTTTTTCACACGTACTTTTTTTCCTGATTTCATTAAAAATTTAGATATTTATTGCAAAAATGTATAAAATAAAATAAATAAATCCCTTCTCTATGACAATTTAGTAAAAATAATACAAGATTTAAACAACTTTTTTAAAAGAAAATGTTTTTCTAAAATGTAGTATTAGGCCTTTCAAATGGCCAAGAAATATTCGCCACTCTATGTGAGACAATTTTTGATAAATATTTTTAAAAAATAATAATTTTACAAAATTATCGTAAGACTTTACTAAATTAAAAAAAAAAAAAATTAATATATCTGAAAAGAAAAAATTGCATATTTCATTCATCATTATCTGAAAAGAAAAAATAAAACAAAACAGAGAGCATTTTCCGCCAAAAATTTTCAACCATATTGAGTGAGAAATAGTGAGAGCATTATTGCAGAGAACATTTCGCGCCAAATTTATTGAACATATGCCTCGTGGACATTAGTATACACACAAAAAGAAGTTCAATAGAACAAATATTTGTTATGAAGAAAATAATAAGAAGAAGAAACATTGCCTTTAAAGAAGAAATTAATATGGACGATAAAAAGACCAATAGAAAAGAAAGAAGAAGAATAAATGTATATTCTAATAGGAAAATATCACTGACGCCATCAAAAAACACACATAGAAAAGAAAGAGAAAATTGTATTATATTTTTTTCAAGAAGAAGAATAAAATGTGTCTTCTAATGGGAAATTTTTACTGACGCCGTCAAATATGACTCATACAAGAAAATGTTCAAATATTCCTAAAATCAGCCTCAAAAATAAAAAAAAAAACAAAGAAAAATATTTATTTAAAATGTTAAAAATGCTAAATAGTTTGATGAAAAAATAATCTCTTTTTTATAAATTTTTTGTGGTCCTGAAAAGGACCGATTGTTTTGTTGTAAAAAATATGTTTTTAAAACGTCAAGAATTTAAGCACGTTCTCCACGGATACGTCTGGCCATTGAATATCTTTAGGCATGATGGTGACACGTTTAGCATGGATGGCGCACAAGTTAGTATCTTCGAAAAGACCGACCAAGTATGCTTCGCTGGCTTCTTGCAAGGCCATAACAGCAGAGCTCTGGAAACGCAAATCAGTTTTGAAATCTTGAGCAATTTCACGAACCAAACGTTGGAAGGGCAATTTGCGGATCAACAATTCAGTACTCTTCTGGTAACGACGGATTTCACGCAAGGCAACAGTACCAGGACGGAAACGATGAGGCTTCTTGACGCCGCCGGTGGCTGGTGCACTCTTACGAGCAGCTTTAGTGGCCAATTGCTTACGAGGAGCCTTTCCACCAGTTGATTTACGGGCAGTTTGCTTAGTACGAGCCATTTTTCACTTTAATTTTTTTCACTTCACTTAGGTATGCACACAAACACTGTTAACACTGTAATAACTGTGCCCAAATACCATATAGCGGTATTTATAGAAAATTTCGAAGAAGCGGCTATGATTAGGGGTGGGTAAAACAGTAAAGACAGCTGTGCGCGCACAAAATGTGTACTCACACATACACAAATACCTATACATTTCATAAAGACTCTTAGTTATTCAAACAGGCCAATTTTTGTATAAATACAACTGAACCTAACTTGGAAAAAAAAAAAAAAAAAAAAAAAAAAAAAAAAAAAAAAAACAGTAAACATCAAGTGTGATGGAAGTTAGCTAAAGTGCAAAGTGAAAACAAAAGTGAAAATGAAGTGAAATCTATTCTTCTTTTGGAGATAAATTTTGTTTCAAACTCAAGAAGAAGAAGAAGAAGAAAATTAGCCTAAGGGCAAAAGACTCTAAAATGTCTGGTCTCGGCTCTAGCGCCGAGGACAAAAAGACTATAAAAACTGCTGAAAGTGTCCATAATAATGGAAATAGTGCTAAAACAAAAAGTGCTAATGATGAAAATAGAAATAACGCCGATGGTTTTGTCACTATCGCGACCAAAAGAAAAAAGCTAAACAAAAACTTAAATAATGATATAAACAATAAAGAAGAAGAACTAAAAAAAGATGAAGAACTAAAAAATTTAACTAACAAATATAAAAGAATACTAGAAGAGAGTATACAAGAAAAACAAAAAATAAAAAGTCTTGAAGACAAAATAAAACAGCTAAATTTAACAGTACAACAACTGATAGAAACAGGCAATATACAAGTGGATGTTCACATACCTAATGAGTGGACAAAAAATAACAACACCAATAGTGACATTATGCACAATAATGAAAATCAAAATAAGCAAATTCAAGATGCGAATAATATTAAACTAAAAAGTGATTGGGCAGATGAGGCAGCCGTAGACCTCATGGATGCCGATGTTGAAGACCAAACAACAGCAACGCCGGCTGTTTGCAACGTAGATGACACACAATCGGGGGACGTACTCAATGGAACAAAAGCAAATGAGAGCAGCTATAATAACAACATGAACAGCAATATTAATACAAAAAAATCAAAAGGTAAGGCCAGCCCACCCCTTTTTAAAATTTATAATGAAAACTTAAAGAATTTTTCATTGAAACTAAAAAATTTCTTGAATCATATGTTATTTACAACAAATACTATAAATAAAAACTTATTTCATCTTAAACTCACAAAACCTGAAGACTATGAAACAGTCCGTAAATATTTAGAATCGCAACAAATATCATTTTATACATACACTCCAAAAGATTTTAAACCCAATACTTTATTAATTCAAAAACTTTCATCTACATTCGAACAAGCCGATGTAGAAGAACTCATAAAAGAGACTAACCCAAATCTAAAACCAAAGAAAACGGTTAAACTAAAGGGCGATCGATGGCTAGTGCACTTCCCGCACGATGTTGATACTAAGTCATTTTCTAGACTTCAATACCTGTTGACACACAAAGTCAAAATAACAAAATATAAAAGAGATGGTTTGGTACAATGTAGAAATTGCCAACGTTTTGGTCACATTTCCACAAATTGTAGATTACCCTACAGATGTGTGAAATGTGGAGAATCACATGGTCCGCGCAATTGCGCAATTCCCCCAAAGGACCAGAATAATCAAATAAATATTGATACCGATCCCAATACGGGTGAAATTATAAAAACTGTGGGAAAACCCATTAAATGTGTTAATTGTAATATTTTCGGCCATGTGGCCAGTGATAAAAATTGTCCAAAACGCCTGGAAATCCAGGAAAAAATAAATCAAAAAAGAATGACTACTATAAACAGTCAACCAAGGCAGTTTACTAGCCGGAAAGTAACTAGCGGCATTTCATATGCCAACGCTGCTAATATAGCACAACCCGCAAACCTCAATAGGAATATAGCAGTCACAGACAATAATGTGGCAAAAACTTCCCTTCAAATTGATAAAACAATGGACTTTTTTGAAAATGAATGCAAACGGCTATTGGGAAAAGATTTTCTCACATGCATAAAAAAACTTGGTGATTTTTCAGATACCTACCGTCAACTTAAATCAGATGACGAAAAAACAAAAGTGTTATTTGGCTTATTAGTAAGCCTAAAATTGGAGTGATCTTAAATAATATCTTTATTACTATTATTTATTTTATTTAGTTTTAAGGGGCACTGCCCATTAGCATTAAGTAGTTTAAGAAAAAATCACAATGGTAAACCTCGTTTTTGATCCCTTTTTTCCGAGGTAGTATTAATCAAAATGCTTAATTTTATAACTTAAACAATGGCTGGCCTTACCAATCTTAAAATATCAAATATGTATGTATATCTCTAGAAAAACAAATTAAATTTGTGTTAGAGTAAGTAATATTATAAGTTCATACGCATGTATAAAATATTGTATCTAACTGAATTTGGGAAATAAAACTGAAACTGAAACTGAAACTTGGAAAAAACATTCTGTCTTGTGATTTCGTGAAGTGTAAAAGTGAATTAAAAAAAAAGTGAAAAATGACTGGTCGTGGTAAAGGTGGCAAAGGCTTGGGAAAAGGTGGCGCTAAACGTCACCGTAAAGTGTTACGTGATAATATCCAGGGTATTACCAAGCCAGCTATTAGACGTTTGGCTCGCCGTGGTGGTGTAAAACGTATCTCTGGTCTCATCTACGAAGAAACCCGTGGTGTTCTGAAGGTGTTTTTGGAAAACGTTATTCGTGACGCCGTTACATACACCGAACATGCTAAGCGTAAAACCGTCACTGCTATGGATGTCGTCTATGCTTTGAAGAGACAAGGTCGTACTTTGTACGGTTTCGGCGGTTAAATATTTTCTTGACGCTATTTGGAGAATTTTTCTTTTACAACAAAACAATCGGTCCTTTTCAGGACCACAAAAAATATTTAAAAAGAGATATTTTCTTGTTGAAAATTACAAAAACATGAAAAAATTTAATAAAATATACCAAAAATAATACTTACCTTAATATATGAAAAATAAAACTAACCATAAAATATTTTCTTTCATATTACTTTTTTCAGTGCATTTTATTTTTTCTTTCATTTTCCAAATTTCATAAAATTTTTCAAATAATCTTCCCTTTTGCCTTCAAAAATGTTTGCCGTCGGTAACTCTGATCATTCCTTTTTCGTAATACACAAAAATGTTCCTTTATTTCCACTAATACATGTTCTACCGGCAACTCTCATTGTTAGGGTAGCTGCTTGCTTGCTTGATGTGTGTATACGCTAGCGTCGCTCTGTGTGTGCGTGTGTTTGTTTGTTCATATAACTAACGCACATCAATGCTATGCCAAGCGAACAATATCTTTGACTGCGATGTTATGTACTTATTTTTTCCTTCAAGTAAAAATTTTTGTTATTTTGTGATGAAATTATTAAAAATTGGTATTAAATTGTTTAAAAGTATAATGAAAATTACCTTTTTTAAAACATTTTCATTAAATTAGTTTGAATTTTGTAAATATTTACTGCGATTTTTCTCAAAATTATATTCCAAAAATTTTTATAGCATCTCTTTTTTCAAAAATTTGGTTATGAATAAATTCTTCTTCTTCTTATGTTTCATGATTTCACATAAAAATATTTTATCTTTTACTTAATCCTCCAAAAAATCACATAATTTTCTAAATTTCTCTCACTTTATGTTGAAATTATTGAAAAATTCTTCTTCTTCTCCTCCTTATGTTTCCCTAAAAAAAAAATATATATTTTTTCTTAAATGTCCAAAAAATCACATAATGATCTAAATTTGTTTTATTTTATGTTCAAATTATTGAAAAATTTATTCTTCTTCTTATTTTTCACTAAAAATAATTTATTTTTTCTTAAATGTCCAAAAAATCACATAATTTTCTAAATTTCTCTCACTTTATGTTGAAATTATTGAGAATTTTCTTCTTCTTCTCGTTTCACTAACTCAAATTTTCTTAAATGACCAAAAAAAAATTACATAGTTTTCTAAATTTCTCTCACTTTAGTTGAAATTATTGAAAATTTTCTTCTTCTTCTTCTTCTTGTTTCACTAAATCACATTTTCTTAAATGACCAAAAAATCACATAATTTTCTAAATTATTAAAAAATGTCTTCTTCTTCTTCCTATGTTTCACTAAAAATATTTTATTTTTTCTCAAACGTCCCAAAAATCACATAAATTCTTTTACTTTATGTTGAAATCATTGAAAATTTTTTCTTCTTCTTCTTCTTCTTCTTATCTTTCACTAAAAATAATTTATTTTTTCTTAAATGTCCACAAAATTCACATAATTATCTTCTATTTTATGTATTTTTTGTTAGTTACTAACAATGATCCTCATTTTATTTCCACAACTCTACTTTTTTCCCTTTGAAAATAAAAATTTTTTCCGTGCGCACTTCATGTTGTCATCACTCTATTACTAACTCTATGCTCTGGAAACATTACTAAAATCGCACATTTCTGCATTTTTTCCTTTCCAAATACAGTTACTTTTTTTCTCCTCAAAATTCGCGGCGGCAGAACACTTTTTCTTAATAATTTACTCTAACAGCCACTACAACAACATCAACAACCATCATCATCGTAAGTAAAGGCATTTGGTTATTCTAACTAACAAACACACAACACCACACACACACACACACACACACATTCATAACAGACATCGTCAACATACGATGAACGAACATTGGCGGCAACATCGATGAACGAATATTGGCGCGAACATCATCGATGAGACGAATGATCTCTTTTTCGCTCTTTCTTACTCTCTCTCTATATCTGTCTCGCTATTTCTGTGAAAAACTAAAGCGACACAAAACAAACACAATTCTGCTGGGGGGTAGAAATGAAAAACAGTTACAACAAACGAACATATTTTCTAAGGAAATATGAAAGAAAAAATGTCATTTGCAAATAATCAAGGGTTGTCGTCGATTAAGGAAAATATCATTTTTTGGGCATTTTTATTTTTTCCCTATAAAATGTAAATATAAAATTTTTGGTCATTTTTATTCTTTCCCTATAAAATGTAAATAATGAAAATTAATAGTTTGAATAGATTTTTTCTCTTTTTAAATATTTTTTGTCGTCCTGAAAAGGACGGATTGGTTGAATTTTGTATGGATTTTCTTCTTCTTATACGATGGTCTGTATTTTTTCCATAATACCTTTCGAGATAATTTAGGCTTTCTTTTCGGTCTTCTTGGGCAAGAGAACAGCTTGGATGTTTGGCAATACACCACCTTGGGCAATTGTGACGCCGGACAGCAATTTGTTCAATTCTTCGTCGTTGCGGATGGCCAATTGCAAGTGACGGGGAATGATACGAGTCTTCTTGTTGTCACGGGCAGCATTACCAGCCAATTCCAAAACTTCAGCAGCCAAATATTCCATGACGGCGGCTAAATATACTGGAGCACCGGCACCAACACGTTCAGCATAGTTGCCTTTGCGCAACAAACGATGAATACGACCGACGGGGAATTGAAGACCAGCACGATTTGAACGGGACTTTGCCTTTCCCTTAACTTTGCCACCTTTACCACGACCAGACATTTTCACTTAATATTTTTTTGAACACTTCACTTAGCACTGAAAAAACACAGAATGATGCCGTTACTCGCTTGAACCCCTACTATTTATACTTTTCTCTCGCTCATTTAATACACACACATCGAAAACTGGGGTTGTTTGGCCACTATTCTACACAACAACTGCGATTACCTGAAACATTTGAGCACATAATGCTTGAAATATTCTGTTTGGGTACTGGGTTTTTATCATTTGTGAACAGTGTTTGTGTGATTCAAAAAATTAAAAGTGAAAAATGCCTCCAAAAACCAGTGGTAAAGCAGCAAAGAAGGCCGGCAAAGCCCAAAAGAACATCACCAAGGGCGATAAGTCGAAGAGACGTACCAAGCGTAAGGAGAGTTACGCTATCTACATTTACAAAGTGTTGAAGCAAGTCCATCCTGATACTGGTATTTCGTCAAAGGCCATGAGCATCATGAACAGTTTTGTGAATGACATCTTCGAACGTATTGCCGCCGAAGCCTCTCGTTTGGCCCACTACAACAAGCGCTCTACCATCACCAGTCGGGAAATCCAAACTGCTGTCCGTCTATTGTTGCCCGGTGAATTGGCTAAGCACGCTGTCTCTGAAGGTACCAAGGCTGTTACTAAATACACCAGCTCCAAGTAAATGCCTTGATTTTTTCATATTTCGTCGAAATTCAACCATAAAAGGCCCTTTTCAGGGCCACAAAAAACATTTTAAAAGAGATCAAATTTTTGTCGAAACACTTATTTTCCATTATTTACATTTTTTAAATAAAAAACTTACCAAAATAATTTTAAAATTCTTAAAAAACTCATATTCTAGCAAAAATAATATTTTTCCCATGTATTTACTAAATGACGCCGTCAACTCTTGTTTTGCCGTGGTTCATATTGCTTTTTTGCTTGCTTGGCTACTCTATGTGTGTACAACAACACGCCATCCAATGTATGGGTATGTGTGTGTGCTTGTGCGATGTTACTTTGTATTACCGTCGGCAGTCACCACCATATCGAAAAATGTATAAACGAACAACAAGCATTTTGCCTGTAATACTTCACTACGCCAATGCCAAATATGAAGCGCGAACATTTTTAAGGGGAAATTTGTTTGGTGGTGGCGCAAAAATTAACGGGACATTTTTCAATGGAAAAAATAGAATTAGGGGAAAATAGAATGAGAAATAAAATAGAGTTGCAACATAACTTCATTAGAATAGAAAAACATTCCCGATTAAAATAATCTCCTTTTACCCAGCAAACAATTTTTGCAAAGAGAAAAAAATTATCATTTTTGAAGATTAAATGAAAAATTCCAAAAATATGAAATTAGATGAAAATGACCATAATTAGACAAACAAAAATTAGTCACATTTATTTTATGACCCAGACTAAAATTTTAATCCCTTTGTGGTGTTATTTTGTGGAATGCCCATAATAAAACAGGCTCAATGTTAATTACCTAATAGAAAAAGTAATGAGTGAGGGTAAAATTTTCCTAAAATCAGACACGTGTGTATTTTTCTTATTTATTTAGGTAATAAAACAATAAATAGTAGTAATAATAAATAGTTTGAAATAAAGATTTTCTCTTTTTGAATTTAATTTGTAGCCCTGAAAAGGGCTGTTAGATATTATGCTTTCCAATATCGAAAAATGTTGTCAACAAGTAATCTTTCTGGGAAAAATTACTTCTTGGCGGCGGCTTTCTTGGCAGCTGGCTTCTTTGGTGCGGCGGCTTTTTTGGGTTTAGCAGCTGCTGTTTTTGCCTTGGGTGCCTTTGGTTTGGTGGCAGATGCTTTAGCGGCTGTTTTTGCTGGCTTAGCCTTAACTGTACCGGTTTTCTTGGCAGCCTTAGCCTTTGTTTTGTCAGCCTTCTTCTTCTCAGCGGTCTTTTTGGCGGCAGATGGCTTCTTGGCAGCGGTTTTCTTTTCACCGGCAGCCTTTTTAGGGGCAGCCTTCTTCTTCTTCTCAGCAGCTGGGGCCTTCTTCTTCTTTTCAGCAGTCTTTGCTTTGGGTTCCTTGGAAGCCGAGGCGGACAATTTGAATGAACCAGAAGCACCCTTACCTTTAGTTTGGATGAGTTTTCCACTGGCAACAGCGCTCTTCAAATACTTCTTGATGAAAGGAGCCAATTTTTGGGCATCAACCTTGTAGGTGCTGGCCAAATATTTCTTGATGGCAGGCAATGATGAACCACCACGTTCCTTCAATGATTTGATGGCGGCGTCAACCATTTGTTGGGTTGGTGGATGAGTAGGGGCAGCTAATGGTTTCTTCGCTTTGGCTGCAGCCTTCTTTGGTGCCTTTTTCTCAACAGCGGCAACTGGGGAGGCGGTGGCTTCAACAACGGCGGCGTCAGACATGATTATTCACTTTTATGTTTATATTTCACTGTAACACAAATACACTCACAAATTTATGTGTACTATTAAATTGTTATTGGCAATTTCATTTCATTTCATTTCATTTCATTTCATGTTTTATTGGTTCAATTCATAAACATTTACATAAAGACTTACGTCTAACAATATTTCTTACAGTCTACTTAGCATAGTATTATTTCTCTAAGTTTATCTATCTAATACATGTATAGGTATATACATACATATGTTGCAGCAATTATACAACATATAACTTAGCCTAAAAATTAAAATACTTTAATTTTTATTAAATCGTTAAATCAAGAAAATTTTTCTTATTCTCCAAAAAAGAACCTTAAAAAAGGAGTTTCTAATCATTTTATATTTTATGTCTTAAAATCTACTTACAAACTAACTATATACATATTTACAGGAGGAGGCTTCATCGGCTACTGCGTTGTTTGGTAGACGGTGTTTAGTAAATCAAATGTTTTATGTCGACGGTGGTAAAACAAAAGTTGGTCATTGTTATACAATAGACCTTCTCTATTCAAGGTATTAAGGAATCCCGGGGGGTGATAATTCGCCTCCAGGAGTGCATTTATATTATCAAAATTGTCATCAATAGTGTTTAAGACTAGAGCATTTTCACTATATGCAGACTTGTTTAAAAAGGTGAGAGCGCCATTCATCAAGAAAATATCAATCCTTTTAAAAGGAGTATTTCTATATACCAGAGAATTAGGCGGTAATCGCCAAATTCCATCATCGCCCAATACGGGTTTTATCTCTAAGCAAGATCTTAGAACCCCCCTCTCCCAGACACGGATTCTCTCCATTTGAGATGATGAGATTCCGTACCACACTGGAAAGGCGTACGCCAAGATCGGTCTGATGATCTGTTTATATATTAATAGCTTCACCGGGAGGGTGAGGCCGCCAGATCTGCATATGATACGTTGGTAGGCCCAAAATAGATTCTTAGCTTTACCAAGTATATAGTCGACGTGTCTAACAAACTCAAAGTTGGAATGAAAAATCACTCCTAATATTTGAGTCTGTCAGACACGTGTACCAGCTGTCCTCCAATGCTGAGAGTCGCCTCAAACGCTCTAGAGGATGGAAACAGGTGTTTTTTAAGGCCTTTAAAGACTATGGCCTCACATTTACTTATATTTAAACACATTTTCCATTTGGCAAAATATCCAGACAGAACTTCTAAATATTCGTTCAAACGGGTGTTTGTATTGGTCGCGTGTACCCCAGACGCAGCGATGAAAATGTCATCCGCATAGATGAGGAGAAGGTCTCCCTCAGGGGGTTGAGGGATGTCGCTAAGGAATATGTTGAATAGGATGGGTCCTAATAGGGATCCCTGAGGAACGCCCGTGTATATTTCTCTTGTTGAGGAATATGACTCACCCACCCTGATTTGGAATTTTCTCGATTGGAGAAAATCGTACACTATTCTAATCATCATGTGGCTGATGTTTAATCTACGCATTTTGTAGATAATGGCATTATGCCAAACATTATCAAATGCCCTGGAGAAGTCGAGACTTACTCCAATGGTTATTTTTCTGTTGTTGAGTGCTCTGGCCACATGATCACCCAGGACAGTGAGCGCGTGAGATGTGGACAGGCCTCGTCTGAAGCCAAATTGGCTGTCAGAAAGTGCATTATTTTCTTCTAATTCATTAGATATATTTCTTAATATAAAATGTTCTAATAGTTTGCCAAATGAAGAAAGTAGACTGATGGGCCTATAGTTATTTCTATCAGTTGGATCTTTACCGGGTTTTAAAATTGGGACAGCTGTTGCAATTTTCCAATCATTTGGAAAATATCCCAGGTTTAAACAATGGTTATAAATAACCGCCAAATTTCTCCAAGTGGTACTGTTCGTCGCCCTCAGAACAATTTCAGGGACGCCGTCAGGCCCACTAGATTTGCGGTTAGGTCTAAACTTAACTGCAGTACCTATATCCGCTGGGGATATAAGCCTGAGCTGTTGTATAAGACCACCATTTGTGCCATCCGCTGGTAGGTTCGGTGAGAACTGTACCAATGGAGGCCTATTATTGTATTCCATTTCAACGTTGTTAATTATTCCATCTTGGGAATTGAAATTTAATTGACTACCTTGAATACAATCGGCAATTGAGTTTGCCTTTTGGTCATCAAGAGCAATGATGTTTCCACCATCGTCTGTCAGATCGGGTATGGCGGAACGCTTAATACCAGCAGCAGCTTTAACCTTGCTATATACCCTTTCGTTCATTTTTATATTATTCAGGAAGGTAGTCCATTGCGCACTTTCGTGCTGAGCAATGGCTCCCTGAATGATTCTATTCAGGTTATTGATGTCTGCCCTGATAACATCATATCGACTAGGATTGCCAGTACGATGGAGAATTCTCCTTAGTCGTTTTTTTTCTCTTATGAGGTTAAGGATGTCGGGTGGAAGTGGGCGAAGGCCTCTTGACCCGGGAGTAAATTTAGGAATGGACTCCTCCATGGCTCTTTGGAAAGTTTCCGCCATTTTTTTGACACCTTCATCTATCTCCGAGGTTGACACATTTCTATCAGTCGGCAGACAGCAAGAAGGAAGTTCTTCCGCTAAGATTCTATTGAATCTGTGCTTGTTCATTCTTTTATAATCGTAGAAAGTACGATTTTCTTTATGTTCTGGAACTATTCCAAGAACATTCATAACGATGGCAAGGTGATCAGAGTTACAGTCAACTGTACTGATACCCTGACCACCGTTGTCATCGACAGATATGCCTACAGATGCAAGACAAATGTCAATGTATGACCTTGAATCTCTGTTGGTTCTCGTAGGTCCATCTGTGGGTACGACTATAAGGTCGGGGCAACCTAAAATAAAGTCGTACACCTTCCTTCCCCTGGTGCATGTGGAGTTACCACCCCAGCTAGTGTGCCTTGCATTAAGGTCAGCACCAACTAGAAGGTCACCTCCACATGCCAGTCCGCGAAGATGTTCAAGGTCTGAACTTTGAAAGTCATCAGTTGGTCTGCAGTATAGACTTAACAGATATATTGATGACCCATCCACTCTTTTTAACTTAACACAAGTGTTTTCTATTATACCGGTGTTGATATATATCTGTTCACCGTTAAGGTTACTTTTAATGAGGATAGCGGTACCTCCCCCGGAACCGTCCCTCCTTTTTTGAATAAAAGTTTTGTAGCCCGTCATCTCCAAGTCTTGACGGATAGACAACTTGTGTTCCGCCAACATCACCACATCCGGTCGGTGTTCATCAAGAAACAAGCGGAAGTGATGTTTCTTGCTTCTCGACACGAGCGAGTTGATGTTGGCGAAGACACATTTCAGTTGTCTAGTCATCGAAACAGAGAGATGTTAGGATGCCAACCATAGCTTGTGATTGGCATTCCTCATTTAGACTGTGTAAGTCCTTAGCATAATTACGGACTTTGATCATGCAGGTAAAGAAGTCTTTACCGAAGTTTTTCTGACATATATCATTCAGCTTATTGTATGAATTCATAGCTTCATTTGTCGGCGCAGCCCCTGTGCTAACCGGTAGGTGTTTTGCTACTGCATTTTGCGATGTAGCGGCGTATGAATGGCCAGGTCTTACTTTGCCACTATTTAGTGGAAAGCTATTTCCCTTTCTAGCCTCGGCTTTTTTAGCTTTAGCCTCTTTAAGATTGGCAAGAAGTTTTTGCCTGATGGGGCACTGACGGGCGTTAGCCGAGTGTCCTGTCTTATTACAGTTCACGCATGTAAGTGTGAACTCTGGTCGCATGACCATTTGTCCTGTTGAGGGGTCTTCAACAGAAATTATTTTGGGGTTGGGAGTGCCAGTGGGGATTTGGCAGTTGGCGGGGCCATGTGACTGACCGCATTTTACGCATCTGAACGCCATGCCACAATTGTTTGATACGTGCCCATATCTTTGGCAATTGTGGCATTGCGTTAGACCTTTTTTGTTGTCCTTTCTCAATATAATATTGTTATTAAGGAATCTGCGGACTTTAAAAAATCGATTAATTTCGGATCCTTTACCAAAATGTATAAGCCATTTTTCAAATCCCAGTTTAGCTATATGTTTTACATCGAGCTTCATGTCTAATGCTGCCAGGCCTGCTTCTATGTCAGGCTTGTCATACGTAGACGACAACCTTTCCATGACAATGGAGTGGGGGGATTCATTTTTTGGACAGAATGTAAAGAATTCTACTCCTTTCTCACCGAAGAGCGCTCTCACCTTGTCGTGGTCTTCAACTGAATGAAGCTTGAAATATGCTCTTTTCTTATTTATGACTGTTATGTCAAAATCATTATGCCCTAACAGTGCCCTAATATCCTGTGTTATATTTTTAATATGCACATTAAAAGCCGAGATGATGGGTGTCGACTTACCTGGTCTACCTTTAGCCGCCGATGAAGCATCCTCGGTGGCTGTTATTTTCTCTTCAGATGTGTCCATGTTATCCATGATGTCATTCTGACAGATTATTGTTACCTTGCGTCTAGGCTTCGTCTTCTTCTTCTTGGTTGGAGATGTAGCTGATCTGCCTTTCTTGTCTGCAGCACCATCTTTTGGTGGTGGTGCGGCTGTGTTGATAGAAAGTTTAGGTTCCCTAGAAACTTCCTTCTTTGTTGACTTGTCTGGATTGTTTAGCTGGTTTGCTGCCTTGGCTGCTACAGAAACATCCTTCTTTGTTGGCTCTCGGCTTGAGCTCAACACCTTTATACGTGGCACTGGCGGTGTGTCCACGAGCTGCTGCACTGGCGGTGTGACAGCAGTATCCACCCCCATGGTGGTACCTTCATAACATTTTTGTCGCTCTTATTACCTTTTAGCAGAGCAAGTTCTTTGTCCATTTGAGTTATAAGGCGCTTTGAACTCATATCTCTAGAATGAGCAAAAGTCAGCTGCTGGGCAGATTCTGCTTGCAATTTTTTTAGTTGAGCAAGTTCTACCATCAAAGCGTTGTTTTTGCTCTCCAAATTTCTAATGCTTTGTTGAAGCTGGGCGATGACGTTTTCCAGCTGAGGGTTGTCAACTGGTGTACCGCCTTTACGCTTGCCATACTTAACCTTTGTCCAATCATCAGTTGTAGCGGACGATTTTTGTTCCAGCGGCTCTGTACTTTTGCCGTTGGGAACTGCATTCTCACTGAATGTCCTTGGGCGGACAGTCGTAGTTAAATCGGATGAATTGTTTCCGACCAGCAGTGGTTTGCCGCCGGCAGACTGATCTGCCGCCGGCATTGTGCCAGCGGGTGGAAAAAACGTTCACCCTTTATTAAAGTTAAAACAAAAATTTTATCTCCCTGAAGACAGTAAGATGCCTTCAGTAAAAATTATTTTTGGCACTTTATCACTTTCACTGCTAGATGTTTTGTTATCACTGGTAATCACTTTAACACTGTTGTTATTTGTTCGTTGTTATTATTGGCAATTTTTAAAAAATGGTAGGTACATTGAAAAGTTGAGAAGTGCATAGTAGTCAATAGCTATATTTTTCGAAATATTGTGTGGAATCGTGTTTAACTTTTTACAAAAGTTTTGGTAGAAATTTAATTTTTCTGAGGAGTCTTTGATTATTTTTATAGAAGATATTTTACACATTTCTTGTATAGATATCAGGCCATATTTTAGCGAAAATTTGGTGTAATTTCCGTTATCCGTTTAAGAGTTATAAGCGTTTAACTTCACAGATTGTAAAAATGTTATCACAAATTTGTAACTAAATTTGAAAAAATTATGAATTTTTTCAAAAATATTTTTCCAAATTCTGTTTGAGAATAAAGCCTGATATGTTTACTTTAGGATAAAATTAAAATATTGAAAAATTTTACATTTGCACTATGAAAAAAAATCAAAATCTTTATGTGTGAATTATGAATTTTTTCAAAAATATTTTTCCAAATTCTGTTTGAGAATAAAGCCTGATATGTTTACTTTAGGATAAAATTAAAATATTGAAAAATTTTACATTTGCACTATGAAAAAAAATCAAAATCTTTATGTGGTCCAAGACGGCAGAAATCCTCTTGTGGGCATATTTTCAATGAAGAAAAGTTTTTCTTCAAAGAAATTTAAAAGCTCAAATCTAATTGAGTTTTATAAACATTTCAGAATCTGTATATTTACACCAAATTATAACATTATTCATAAAAAGTAGTTATTTCTTTGGAAAAGTTAAAAAAATCTTTCCATTACCGTATACCACCTATGGACAAACATTCACTGTCAAAGGTAATATTTTTGAAAATTGGAATATTTTTGCTAAATTAAATGAAAATCGCTCAAAAATTAATTTTTAATAAAACATGAGGACATTTTCGTTAAAATTTAGTAAAAATTTCATCAATTTTTACAAAAAATATTCTTCAAAAATAATAATATCAAGGAAAAAACCATATAGAATTACTGAAGTTTTTCACACGTACTTTTTTTCCTGATTTCATTAAAAATTTAGATATTTATTGCAAAAATGTATAAAATAAAATAAATAAATCCCTTCTCTATGACAATTTAGTAAAAATAATACAAGATTTAAACAACTTTTTTAAAAGAAAATGTTTTTCTAAAATGTAGTATTAGGCCTTTCAAATGGCCAAGAAATATTCGCCACTCTATGTGAGACAATTTTTGATAAATATTTTTAAAAAATAATAATTTTACAAAATTATCGTAAGACTTTACTAAATTAAAAAAAAAAAAATTAATATATCTGAAAAGAAAAAATTGCATATTTCATTCATCATTATCTGAAAAGAAAAAATAAAACAAAACAGAGAGCATTTTCCGCCAAAAATTTTCAACCATATTGAGTGAGAAATAGTGAGAGCATTATTGCAGAGAACATTTCGCGCCAAATTTATTGAACATATGCCTCGTGGACATTAGTATACACACAAAAAGAAGTTCAATAGAACAAATATTTGTTATGAAGAAAATAATAAGAAGAAGAAACATTGCCTTTAAAGAAGAAATTAATATGGACGATAAAAAGACCAATAGAAAAGAAAGAAGAAGAATAAATGTATATTCTAATAGGAAAATATCACTGACGCCATCAAAAAACACACATAGAAAAGAAAGAGAAAATTGTATTATATTTTTTTCAAGAAGAAGAATAAAATGTGTCTTCTAATGGGAAATTTTTACTGACGCCGTCAAATATGACTCATACAAGAAAATGTTCAAATATTCCTAAAATCAGCCTCAAAAATAAAAAAAAAAACAAAGAAAAATATTTATTTAAAATGTTAAAAATGCTAAATAGTTTGATGAAAAAATAATCTCTTTTTTATAAATTTTTTGTGGTCCTGAAAAGGACCGATTGTTTTGTTGTAAAAAATATGTTTTTAAAACGTCAAGAATTTAAGCACGTTCTCCACGGATACGTCTGGCCAATTGAATATCTTTAGGCATGATGGTGACACGTTTAGCATGGATGGCGCACAAGTTAGTATCTTCGAAAAGACCGACCAAGTATGCTTCGCTGGCTTCTTGCAAGGCCATAACAGCAGAGCTCTGGAAACGCAAATCAGTTTTGAAATCTTGAGCAATTTCACGAACCAAACGTTGGAAGGGCAATTTGCGGATCAACAATTCAGTACTCTTCTGGTAACGACGGATTTCACGCAAGGCAACAGTACCAGGACGGAAACGATGAGGCTTCTTGACGCCGCCGGTGGCTGGTGCACTCTTACGAGCAGCTTTAGTGGCCAATTGCTTACGAGGAGCCTTTCCACCAGTTGATTTACGGGCAGTTTGCTTAGTACGAGCCATTTTTCACTTTAATTTTTTTCACTTCACTTAGGTATGCACACAAACACTGTTAACACTGTAATAACTGTGCCCAAATACCATATAGCGGTATTTATAGAAAATTTCGAAGAAGCGGCTATGATTAGGGGTGGGTAAAACAGTAAAGACAGCTGTGCGCGCACAAAATGTGTACTCACACATACACAAATACCTATACATTTCATAAAGACTCTTAGTTATTCAAACAGGCCAATTTTTGTATAAATACAACTGAACCTAACTTGGAAAAAAAAAAAAAAAAAAAAAAAAAAAAAAAAAAAACAGTAAACATCAAGTGTGATGGAAGTTAGCTAAAGTGCAAAGTGAAAACAAAAGTGAAAATGAAGTGAAATCTATTCTTCTTTTGGAGATAAATTTTGTTTCAAACTCAAGAAGAAGAAGAAGAAGAAAATTAGCCTAAGGGCAAAAGACTCTAAAATGTCTGGTCTCGGCTCTAGCGCCGAGGACAAAAAGACTATAAAAACTGCTGAAAGTGTCCATAATAATGGAAATAGTGCTAAAACAAAAAGTGCTAATGATGAAAATAGAAATAACGCCGATGGTTTTGTCACTATCGCGACCAAAAGAAAAAAGCTAAACAAAAACTTAAATAATGATATAAACAATAAAGAAGAAGAACTAAAAAAAGATGAAGAACTAAAAAATTTAACTAACAAATATAAAAGAATACTAGAAGAGAGTATACAAGAAAAACAAAAAATAAAAAGTCTTGAAGACAAAATAAAACAGCTAAATTTAACAGTACAACAACTGATAGAAACAGGCAATATACAAGTGGATGTTCACATACCTAATGAGTGGACAAAAAATAACAACACCAATAGTGACATTATGCACAATAATGAAAATCAAAATAAGCAAATTCAAGATGCGAATAATATTAAACTAAAAAGTGATTGGGCAGATGAGGCAGCCGTAGACCTCATGGATGCCGATGTTGAAGACCAAACAACAGCAACGCCGGCTGTTTGCAACGTAGATGACACACAATCGGGGGACGTACTCAATGGAACAAAAGCAAATGAGAGCAGCTATAATAACAACATGAACAGCAATATTAATACAAAAAAATCAAAAGGTAAGGCCAGCCCACCCCTTTTTAAAATTTATAATGAAAACTTAAAGAATTTTTCATTGAAACTAAAAAATTTCTTGAATCATATGTTATTTACAACAAATACTATAAATAAAAACTTATTTCATCTTAAACTCACAAAACCTGAAGACTATGAAACAGTCCGTAAATATTTAGAATCGCAACAAATATCATTTTATACATACACTCCAAAAGATTTTAAACCCAATACTTTATTAATTCAAAAACTTTCATCTACATTCGAACAAGCCGATGTAGAAGAACTCATAAAAGAGACTAACCCAAATCTAAAACCAAAGAAAACGGTTAAACTAAAGGGCGATCGATGGCTAGTGCACTTCCCGCACGATGTTGATACTAAGTCATTTTCTAGACTTCAATACCTGTTGACACACAAAGTCAAAATAACAAAATATAAAAGAGATGGTTTGGTACAATGTAGAAATTGCCAACGTTTTGGTCACATTTCCACAAATTGTAGATTACCCTACAGATGTGTGAAATGTGGAGAATCACATGGTCCGCGCAATTGCGCAATTCCCCCAAAGGACCAGAATAATCAAATAAATATTGATACCGATCCCAATACGGGTGAAATTATAAAAACTGTGGGAAAACCCATTAAATGTGTTAATTGTAATATTTTCGGCCATGTGGCCAGTGATAAAAATTGTCCAAAACGCCTGGAAATCCAGGAAAAAATAAATCAAAAAAGAATGACTACTATAAACAGTCAACCAAGGCAGTTTACTAGCCGGAAAGTAACTAGCGGCATTTCATATGCCAACGCTGCTAATATAGCACAACCCGCAAACCTCAATAGGAATATAGCAGTCACAGACAATAATGTGGCAAAAACTTCCCTTCAAATTGATAAAACAATGGACTTTTTTGAAAATGAATGCAAACGGCTATTGGGAAAAGATTTTCTCACATGCATAAAAAAACTTGGTGATTTTTCAGATACCTACCGTCAACTTAAATCAGATGACGAAAAAACAAAAGTGTTATTTGGCTTATTAGTAAGCCTAAAATTGGAGTGATCTTAAATAATATCTTTATTACTATTATTTATTTTATTTAGTTTTAAGGGGCACTGCCCATTAGCATTAAGTAGTTTAAGAAAAAATCACAATGGTAAACCTCGTTTTTGATCCCTTTTTTCCGAGGTAGTATTAATCAAAATGCTTAATTTTATAACTTAAACAATGGCTGGCCTTACCAATCTTAAAATATCAAATATGTATGTATATCTCTAGAAAAACAAATTAAATTTGTGTTAGAGTAAGTAATATTATAAGTTCATACGCATGTATAAAATATTGTATCTAACTGAATTTGGGAAATAAAACTGAAACTGAAACTGAAACTTGGAAAAAACATTCTGTCTTGTGATTTCGTGAAGTGTAAAAGTGAATTAAAAAAAAAGTGAAAAATGACTGGTCGTGGTAAAGGTGGCAAAGGCTTGGGAAAAGGTGGCGCTAAACGTCACCGTAAAGTGTTACGTGATAATATCCAGGGTATTACCAAGCCAGCTATTAGACGTTTGGCTCGCCGTGGTGGTGTAAAACGTATCTCTGGTCTCATCTACGAAGAAACCCGTGGTGTTCTGAAGGTGTTTTTGGAAAACGTTATTCGTGACGCCGTTACATACACCGAACATGCTAAGCGTAAAACCGTCACTGCTATGGATGTCGTCTATGCTTTGAAGAGACAAGGTCGTACTTTGTACGGTTTCGGCGGTTAAATATTTTCTTGACGCTATTTGGAGAATTTTTCTTTTACAACAAAACAATCGGTCCTTTTCAGGACCACAAAAAATATTTAAAAAGAGATATTTTCTTGTTGAAAATTACAAAAACATGAAAAAATTTAATAAAATATACCAAAAATAATACTTACCTTAATATATGAAAAATAAAACTAACCATAAAATATTTTCTTTCATATTACTTTTTTCAGTGCATTTTATTTTTTCTTTCATTTTCCAAATTTCATAAAATTTTTCAAATAATCTTCCCTTTTGCCTTCAAAAATGTTTGCCGTCGGTAACTCTGATCATTCCTTTTTCGTAATACACAAAAATGTTCCTTTATTTCCACTAATACATGTTCTACCGGCAACTCTCATTGTTAGGGTAGCTGCTTGCTTGCTTGATGTGTGTATACGCTAGCGTCGCTCTGTGTGTGCGTGTGTTTGTTTGTTCATATAACTAACGCACATCAATGCTATGCCAAGCGAACAATATCTTTGACTGCGATGTTATGTACTTATTTTTTCCTTCAAGTAAAAATTTTTGTTATTTTGTGATGAAATTATTAAAAATTGGTATTAAATTGTTTAAAAGTATAATGAAAATTACCTTTTTTAAAACATTTTCATTAAATTAGTTTGAATTTTGTAAATATTTACTGCGATTTTTCTCAAAATTATATTCCAAAAATTTTTATAGCATCTCTTTTTTCAAAAATTTGGTTATGAATAAATTCTTCTTCTTCTTATGTTTCATGATTTCACATAAAAATATTTTATCTTTTACTTAATCCTCCAAAAAATCACATAATTTTCTAAATTTCTCTCACTTTATGTTGAAATTATTGAAAAATTCTTCTTCTTCTCCTCCTTATGTTTCCCTAAAAAAAAAATATATATTTTTTCTTAAATGTCCAAAAAATCACATAATGATCTAAATTTGTTTTATTTTATGTTCAAATTATTGAAAAATTTATTCTTCTTCTTATTTTTCACTAAAAATAATTTATTTTTTCTTAAATGTCCAAAAAATCACATAATTTTCTAAATTTCTCTCACTTTATGTTGAAATTATTGAGAATTTTCTTCTTCTTCTCGTTTCACTAACTCAAATTTTCTTAAATGACCAAAAAAAAATTACATAGTTTTCTAAATTTCTCTCACTTTAGTTGAAATTATTGAAAATTTTCTTCTTCTTCTTCTTCTTGTTTCACTAAATCACATTTTCTTAAATGACCAAAAAATCACATAATTTTCTAAATTATTAAAAAATGTCTTCTTCTTCTTCCTATGTTTCACTAAAAATATTTTATTTTTTCTCAAACGTCCCAAAAATCACATAAATTCTTTTACTTTATGTTGAAATCATTGAAAATTTTTTCTTCTTCTTCTTCTTCTTCTTATCTTTCACTAAAAATAATTTATTTTTTCTTAAATGTCCACAAAATTCACATAATTATCTTCTATTTTATGTATTTTTTGTTAGTTACTAACAATGATCCTCATTTTATTTCCACAACTCTACTTTTTTCCCTTTGAAAATAAAAATTTTTTCCGTGCGCACTTCATGTTGTCATCACTCTATTACTAACTCTATGCTCTGGAAACATTACTAAAATCGCACATTTCTGCATTTTTTCCTTTCCAAATACAGTTACTTTTTTTCTCCTCAAAATTCGCGGCGGCAGAACACTTTTTCTTAATAATTTACTCTAACAGCCACTACAACAACATCAACAACCATCATCATCGTAAGTAAAGGCATTTGGTTATTCTAACTAACAAACACACAACACCACACACACACACACACACACACACACACATTCATAACAGACATCGTCAACATACGATGAACGAACATTGGCGGCAACATCGATGAACGAATATTGGCGCGAACATCATCGATGAGACGAATGATCTCTTTTTCGCTCTTTCTTACTCTCTCTCTATATCTGTCTCGCTATTTCTGTGAAAAACTAAAGCGACACAAAACAAACACAATTCTGCTGGGGGGTAGAAATGAAAAACAGTTACAACAAACGAACATATTTTCTAAGGAAATATGAAAGAAAAAATGTCATTTGCAAATAATCAAGGGTTGTCGTCGATTAAGGAAAATATCATTTTTTGGGCATTTTTATTTTTTCCCTATAAAATGTAAATATAAAATTTTTGGTCATTTTTATTCTTTCCCTATAAAATGTAAATAATGAAAATTAATAGTTTGAATAGATTTTTTCTCTTTTTAAATATTTTTTGTCGTCCTGAAAAGGACGGATTGGTTGAATTTTGTATGGATTTTCTTCTTCTTATACGATGGTCTGTATTTTTTCCATAATACCTTTCGAGATAATTTAGGCTTTCTTTTCGGTCTTCTTGGGCAAGAGAACAGCTTGGATGTTTGGCAATACACCACCTTGGGCAATTGTGACGCCGGACAGCAATTTGTTCAATTCTTCGTCGTTGCGGATGGCCAATTGCAAGTGACGGGGAATGATACGAGTCTTCTTGTTGTCACGGGCAGCATTACCAGCCAATTCCAAAACTTCAGCAGCCAAATATTCCATGACGGCGGCTAAATATACTGGAGCACCGGCACCAACACGTTCAGCATAGTTGCCTTTGCGCAACAAACGATGAATACGACCGACGGGGAATTGAAGACCAGCACGATTTGAACGGGACTTTGCCTTTCCCTTAACTTTGCCACCTTTACCACGACCAGACATTTTCACTTAATATTTTTTTGAACACTTCACTTAGCACTGAAAAAACACAGAATGATGCCGTTACTCGCTTGAACCCCTACTATTTATACTTTTCTCTCGCTCATTTAATACACACACATCGAAAACTGGGGTTGTTTGGCCACTATTCTACACAACAACTGCGATTACCTGAAACATTTGAGCACATAATGCTTGAAATATTCTGTTTGGGTACTGGGTTTTTATCATTTGTGAACAGTGTTTGTGTGATTCAAAAAATTAAAAGTGAAAAATGCCTCCAAAAACCAGTGGTAAAGCAGCAAAGAAGGCCGGCAAAGCCCAAAAGAACATCACCAAGGGCGATAAGTCGAAGAGACGTACCAAGCGTAAGGAGAGTTACGCTATCTACATTTACAAAGTGTTGAAGCAAGTCCATCCTGATACTGGTATTTCGTCAAAGGCCATGAGCATCATGAACAGTTTTGTGAATGACATCTTCGAACGTATTGCCGCCGAAGCCTCTCGTTTGGCCCACTACAACAAGCGCTCTACCATCACCAGTCGGGAAATCCAAACTGCTGTCCGTCTATTGTTGCCCGGTGAATTGGCTAAGCACGCTGTCTCTGAAGGTACCAAGGCTGTTACTAAATACACCAGCTCCAAGTAAATGCCTTGATTTTTTCATATTTCGTCGAAATTCAACCATAAAAGGCCCTTTTCAGGGCCACAAAAAACATTTTAAAAGAGATCAAATTTTTGTCGAAACACTTATTTTCCATTATTTACATTTTTTAAATAAAAAACTTACCAAAATAATTTTAAAATTCTTAAAAAACTCATATTCTAGCAAAAATAATATTTTTCCCATGTATTTACTAAATGACGCCGTCAACTCTTGTTTTGCCGTGGTTCATATTGCTTTTTTGCTTGCTTGGCTACTCTATGTGTGTACAACAACACGCCATCCAATGTATGGGTATGTGTGTGTGCTTGTGCGATGTTACTTTGTATTACCGTCGGCAGTCACCACCATATCGAAAAATGTATAAACGAACAACAAGCATTTTGCCTGTAATACTTCACTACGCCAATGCCAAATATGAAGCGCGAACATTTTTAAGGGGAAATTTGTTTGGTGGTGGCGCAAAAATTAACGGGACATTTTTCAATGGAAAAAATAGAATTAGGGGAAAATAGAATGAGAAATAAAATAGAGTTGCAACATAACTTCATTAGAATAGAAAAACATTCCCGATTAAAATAATCTCCTTTTACCCAGCAAACAATTTTTGCAAAGAGAAAAAAATTATCATTTTTGAAGATTAAATGAAAAATTCCAAAAATATGAAATTAGATGAAAATGACCATAATTAGACAAACAAAAATTAGTCACATTTATTTTATGACCCAGACTAAAATTTTAATCCCTTTGTGGTGTTATTTTGTGGAATGCCCATAATAAAACAGGCTCAATGTTAATTACCTAATAGAAAAAGTAATGAGTGAGGGTAAAATTTTCCTAAAATCAGACACGTGTGTATTTTTCTTATTTATTTAGGTAATAAAACAATAAATAGTAGTAATAATAAATAGTTTGAAATAAAGATTTTCTCTTTTTGAATTTAATTTGTAGCCCTGAAAAGGGCTGTTAGATATTATGCTTTCCAATATCGAAAAATGTTGTCAACAAGTAATCTTTCTGGGAAAAATTACTTCTTGGCGGCGGCTTTCTTGGCAGCTGGCTTCTTTGGTGCGGCGGCTTTTTTGGGTTTAGCAGCTGCTGTTTTTGCCTTGGGTGCCTTTGGTTTGGTGGCAGATGCTTTAGCGGCGGTTTTTGCTGGCTTAGCCTTAACTGTACCGGTTTTCTTGGCAGCCTTAGCCTTTGTTTTGTCAGCCTTCTTCTTCTCAGCGGTCTTTTTGGCGGCAGATGGCTTCTTGGCAGCGGTTTTCTTTTCACCGGCAGCCTTTTTAGGGGCAGCCTTCTTCTTCTTCTCAGCAGCTGGGGCCTTCTTCTTCTTTTCAGCAGTCTTTGCTTTGGGTTCCTTGGAAGCCGAGGCGGACAATTTGAATGAACCAGAAGCACCCTTACCTTTAGTTTGGATGAGTTTTCCACTGGCAACAGCGCTCTTCAAATACTTCTTGATGAAAGGAGCCAATTTTTGGGCATCAACCTTGTAGGTGCTGGCCAAATATTTCTTGATGGCAGGCAATGATGAACCACCACGTTCCTTCAATGATTTGATGGCGGCGTCAACCATTTGTTGGGTTGGTGGATGAGTAGGGGCAGCTAATGGTTTCTTCGCTTTGGCTGCAGCCTTCTTTGGTGCCTTTTTCTCAACAGCGGCAACTGGGGAGGCGGTGGCTTCAACAACGGCGGCGTCAGACATGATTATTCACTTTTATGTTTATATTTCACTGTAACACAAATACACTCACAAATTTATGTGTACTATTAAATTGTTATTGGCAATTTTTAAAAATGGTAGGTACATTGAAAAGTTGAGAAGTGCATAGTAGTCAATAGCTATATTTTTCGAAATATTGTGTGGAATCGTGTTTAACTTTTTACAAAAGTTTTGGTAGAAATTTAATTTTTCTGAGGAGTCTTTGATTATTTTTATAGAAGATATTTTACACATTTCTTGTATAGATATCAGGCCATATTTTAGCGAAAATTTGGTGTAATTTCCGTTATCCGTTTAAGAGTTATAAGCGTTTAACTTCACAGATTGTAAAAATGTTATCACAAATTTGTAACTAAATTTGAAAAAATTATGAATTTTTTCAAAAATATTTTTCCAAATTCTGTTTGAGAATAAAGCCTGATATGTTTACTTTAGGATAAAATTAAAATATTGAAAAATTTTACATTTGCACTATGAAAAAAAATCAAAATCTTTATGTGTGAATTATGAATTTTTTCAAAAATATTTTTCCAAATTCTGTTTGAGAATAAAGCCTGATATGTTTACTTTAGGATAAAATTAAAATATTGAAAAATTTTACATTTGCACTATGAAAAAAAATCAAAATCTTTATGTGGTCCAAGACGGCAGAAATCCTCTTGTGGGCATATTTTCAATGAAGAAAAGTTTTTCTTCAAAGAAATTTAAAAGCTCAAATCTAATTGAGTTTTATAAACATTTCAGAATCTGTATATTTACACCAAATTATAACATTATTCATAAAAAGTAGTTATTTCTTTGGAAAAGTTAAAAAAATCTTTCCATTACCGTATACCACCTATGGACAAACATTCACTGTCAAAGGTAATATTTTTGAAAATTGGAATATTTTTGCTAAATTAAATGAAAATCGCTCAAAAATTAATTTTTAATAAAACATGAGGACATTTTCGTTAAAATTTAGTAAAAATTTCATCAATTTTTACAAAAAATATTCTTCAAAAATAATAATATCAAGGAAAAAACCATATAGAATTACTGAAGTTTTTCACACGTACTTTTTTTCCTGATTTCATTAAAAATTTAGATATTTATTGCAAAAATGTATAAAATAAAATAAATAAATCCCTTCTCTATGACAATTTAGTAAAAATAATACAAGATTTAAACAACTTTTTTAAAAGAAAATGTTTTTCTAAAATGTAGTATTAGGCCTTTCAAATGGCCAAGAAATATTCGCCACTCTATGTGAGACAATTTTTGATAAATATTTTTAAAAAATAATAATTTTACAAAATTATCGTAAGACTTTACTAAATTAAAAAAAAAAAAATTAATATATCTGAAAAGAAAAAATTGCATATTTCATTCATCATTATCTGAAAAGAAAAAATAAAACAAAACAGAGAGCATTTTCCGCCAAAAATTTTCAACCATATTGAGTGAGAAATAGTGAGAGCATTATTGCAGAGAACATTTCGCGCCAAATTTATTGAACATATGCCTCGTGGACATTAGTATACACACAAAAAGAAGTTCAATAGAACAAATATTTGTTATGAAGAAAATAATAAGAAGAAGAAACATTGCCTTTAAAGAAGAAATTAATATGGACGATAAAAAGACCAATAGAAAAGAAAGAAGAAGAATAAATGTATATTCTAATAGGAAAATATCACTGACGCCATCAAAAAACACACATAGAAAAGAAAGAGAAAATTGTATTATATTTTTTTCAAGAAGAAGAATAAAATGTGTCTTCTAATGGGAAATTTTTACTGACGCCGTCAAATATGACTCATACAAGAAAATGTTCAAATATTCCTAAAATCAGCCTCAAAAATAAAAAAAAAAACAAAGAAAAATATTTATTTAAAATGTTAAAAATGCTAAATAGTTTGATGAAAAAATAATCTCTTTTTTATAAATTTTTTGTGGTCCTGAAAAGGACCGATTGTTTTGTTGTAAAAAATATGTTTTTAAAACGTCAAGAATTTAAGCACGTTCTCCACGGATACGTCTGGCCAATTGAATATCTTTAGGCATGATGGTGACACGTTTAGCATGGATGGCGCACAAGTTAGTATCTTCGAAAAGACCGACCAAGTATGCTTCGCTGGCTTCTTGCAAGGCCATAACAGCAGAGCTCTGGAAACGCAAATCAGTTTTGAAATCTTGAGCAATTTCACGAACCAAACGTTGGAAGGGCAATTTGCGGATCAACAATTCAGTACTCTTCTGGTAACGACGGATTTCACGCAAGGCAACAGTACCAGGACGGAAACGATGAGGCTTCTTGACGCCGCCGGTGGCTGGTGCACTCTTACGAGCAGCTTTAGTGGCCAATTGCTTACGAGGAGCCTTTCCACCAGTTGATTTACGGGCAGTTTGCTTAGTACGAGCCATTTTTCACTTTAATTTTTTTCACTTCACTTAGGTATGCACACAAACACTGTTAACACTGTAATAACTGTGCCCAAATACCATATAGCGGTATTTATAGAAAATTTCGAAGAAGCGGCTATGATTAGGGGTGGGTAAAACAGTAAAGACAGCTGTGCGCGCACAAAATGTGTACTCACACATACACAAATACCTATACATTTCATAAAGACTCTTAGTTATTCAAACAGGCCAATTTTTGTATAAATACAACTGAACCTAACTTGGAAAAAAAAAAAAAAAAAAAAAAAAAAAAAAAAAAAAAACAGTAAACATCAAGTGTGATGGAAGTTAGCTAAAGTGCAAAGTGAAAACAAAAGTGAAAATGAAGTGAAATCTATTCTTCTTTTGGAGATAAATTTTGTTTCAAACTCAAGAAGAAGAAGAAGAAGAAAATTAGCCTAAGGGCAAAAGACTCTAAAATGTCTGGTCTCGGCTCTAGCGCCGAGGACAAAAAGACTATAAAAACTGCTGAAAGTGTCCATAATAATGGAAATAGTGCTAAAACAAAAAGTGCTAATGATGAAAATAGAAATAACGCCGATGGTTTTGTCACTATCGCGACCAAAAGAAAAAAGCTAAACAAAAACTTAAATAATGATATAAACAATAAAGAAGAAGAACTAAAAAAAGATGAAGAACTAAAAAATTTAACTAACAAATATAAAAGAATACTAGAAGAGAGTATACAAGAAAAACAAAAAATAAAAAGTCTTGAAGACAAAATAAAACAGCTAAATTTAACAGTACAACAACTGATAGAAACAGGCAATATACAAGTGGATGTTCACATACCTAATGAGTGGACAAAAAATAACAACACCAATAGTGACATTATGCACAATAATGAAAATCAAAATAAGCAAATTCAAGATGCGAATAATATTAAACTAAAAAGTGATTGGGCAGATGAGGCAGCCGTAGACCTCATGGATGCCGATGTTGAAGACCAAACAACAGCAACGCCGGCTGTTTGCAACGTAGATGACACACAATCGGGGGACGTACTCAATGGAACAAAAGCAAATGAGAGCAGCTATAATAACAACATGAACAGCAATATTAATACAAAAAAATCAAAAGGTAAGGCCAGCCCACCCCTTTTTAAAATTTATAATGAAAACTTAAAGAATTTTTCATTGAAACTAAAAAATTTCTTGAATCATATGTTATTTACAACAAATACTATAAATAAAAACTTATTTCATCTTAAACTCACAAAACCTGAAGACTATGAAACAGTCCGTAAATATTTAGAATCGCAACAAATATCATTTTATACATACACTCCAAAAGATTTTAAACCCAATACTTTATTAATTCAAAAACTTTCATCTACATTCGAACAAGCCGATGTAGAAGAACTCATAAAAGAGACTAACCCAAATCTAAAACCAAAGAAAACGGTTAAACTAAAGGGCGATCGATGGCTAGTGCACTTCCCGCACGATGTTGATACTAAGTCATTTTCTAGACTTCAATACCTGTTGACACACAAAGTCAAAATAACAAAATATAAAAGAGATGGTTTGGTACAATGTAGAAATTGCCAACGTTTTGGTCACATTTCCACAAATTGTAGATTACCCTACAGATGTGTGAAATGTGGAGAATCACATGGTCCGCGCAATTGCGCAATTCCCCCAAAGGACCAGAATAATCAAATAAATATTGATACCGATCCCAATACGGGTGAAATTATAAAAACTGTGGGAAAACCCATTAAATGTGTTAATTGTAATATTTTCGGCCATGTGGCCAGTGATAAAAATTGTCCAAAACGCCTGGAAATCCAGGAAAAAATAAATCAAAAAAGAATGACTACTATAAACAGTCAACCAAGGCAGTTTACTAGCCGGAAAGTAACTAGCGGCATTTCATATGCCAACGCTGCTAATATAGCACAACCCGCAAACCTCAATAGGAATATAGCAGTCACAGACAATAATGTGGCAAAAACTTCCCTTCAAATTGATAAAACAATGGACTTTTTTGAAAATGAATGCAAACGGCTATTGGGAAAAGATTTTCTCACATGCATAAAAAAACTTGGTGATTTTTCAGATACCTACCGTCAACTTAAATCAGATGACGAAAAAACAAAAGTGTTATTTGGCTTATTAGTAAGCCTAAAATTGGAGTGATCTTAAATAATATCTTTATTACTATTATTTATTTTATTTAGTTTTAAGGGGCACTGCCCATTAGCATTAAGTAGTTTAAGAAAAAATCACAATGGTAAACCTCGTTTTTGATCCCTTTTTTCCGAGGTAGTATTAATCAAAATGCTTAATTTTATAACTTAAACAATGGCTGGCCTTACCAATCTTAAAATATCAAATATGTATGTATATCTCTAGAAAAACAAATTAAATTTGTGTTAGAGTAAGTAATATTATAAGTTCATACGCATGTATAAAATATTGTATCTAACTGAATTTGGGAAATAAAACTGAAACTGAAACTGAAACTTGGAAAAAACATTCTGTCTTGTGATTTCGTGAAGTGTAAAAGTGAATTAAAAAAAAAGTGAAAAATGACTGGTCGTGGTAAAGGTGGCAAAGGCTTGGGAAAAGGTGGCGCTAAACGTCACCGTAAAGTGTTACGTGATAATATCCAGGGTATTACCAAGCCAGCTATTAGACGTTTGGCTCGCCGTGGTGGTGTAAAACGTATCTCTGGTCTCATCTACGAAGAAACCCGTGGTGTTCTGAAGGTGTTTTTGGAAAACGTTATTCGTGACGCCGTTACATACACCGAACATGCTAAGCGTAAAACCGTCACTGCTATGGATGTCGTCTATGCTTTGAAGAGACAAGGTCGTACTTTGTACGGTTTCGGCGGTTAAATATTTTCTTGACGCTATTTGGAGAATTTTTCTTTTACAACAAAACAATCGGTCCTTTTCAGGACCACAAAAAATATTTAAAAAGAGATATTTTCTTGTTGAAAATTACAAAAACATGAAAAAATTTAATAAAATATACCAAAAATAATACTTACCTTAATATATGAAAAATAAAACTAACCATAAAATATTTTCTTTCATATTACTTTTTTCAGTGCATTTTATTTTTTCTTTCATTTTCCAAATTTCATAAAATTTTTCAAATAATCTTCCCTTTTGCCTTCAAAAATGTTTGCCGTCGGTAACTCTGATCATTCCTTTTTCGTAATACACAAAAATGTTCCTTTATTTCCACTAATACATGTTCTACCGGCAACTCTCATTGTTAGGGTAGCTGCTTGCTTGCTTGATGTGTGTATACGCTAGCGTCGCTCTGTGTGTGCGTGTGTTTGTTTGTTCATATAACTAACGCACATCAATGCTATGCCAAGCGAACAATATCTTTGACTGCGATGTTATGTACTTATTTTTTCCTTCAAGTAAAAATTTTTGTTATTTTGTGATGAAATTATTAAAAATTGGTATTAAATTGTTTAAAAGTATAATGAAAATTACCTTTTTTAAAACATTTTCATTAAATTAGTTTGAATTTTGTAAATATTTACTGCGATTTTTCTCAAAATTATATTCCAAAAATTTTTATAGCATCTCTTTTTTCAAAAATTTGGTTATGAATAAATTCTTCTTCTTCTTATGTTTCATGATTTCACATAAAAATATTTTATCTTTTACTTAATCCTCCAAAAAATCACATAATTTTCTAAATTTCTCTCACTTTATGTTGAAATTATTGAAAAATTCTTCTTCTTCTCCTCCTTATGTTTCCCTAAAAAAAAAATATATATTTTTTCTTAAATGTCCAAAAAATCACATAATGATCTAAATTTGTTTTATTTTATGTTCAAATTATTGAAAAATTTATTCTTCTTCTTATTTTTCACTAAAAATAATTTATTTTTTCTTAAATGTCCAAAAAATCACATAATTTTCTAAATTTCTCTCACTTTATGTTGAAATTATTGAGAATTTTCTTCTTCTTCTCGTTTCACTAACTCAAATTTTCTTAAATGACCAAAAAAAAATTACATAGTTTTCTAAATTTCTCTCACTTTAGTTGAAATTATTGAAAATTTTCTTCTTCTTCTTCTTCTTGTTTCACTAAATCACATTTTCTTAAATGACCAAAAAATCACATAATTTTCTAAATTATTAAAAAATGTCTTCTTCTTCTTCCTATGTTTCACTAAAAATATTTTATTTTTTCTCAAACGTCCCAAAAATCACATAAATTCTTTTACTTTATGTTGAAATCATTGAAAATTTTTTCTTCTTCTTCTTCTTCTTCTTATCTTTCACTAAAAATAATTTATTTTTTCTTAAATGTCCACAAAATTCACATAATTATCTTCTATTTTATGTATTTTTTGTTAGTTACTAACAATGATCCTCATTTTATTTCCACAACTCTACTTTTTTCCCTTTGAAAATAAAAATTTTTTCCGTGCGCACTTCATGTTGTCATCACTCTATTACTAACTCTATGCTCTGGAAACATTACTAAAATCGCACATTTCTGCATTTTTTCCTTTCCAAATACAGTTACTTTTTTTCTCCTCAAAATTCGCGGCGGCAGAACACTTTTTCTTAATAATTTACTCTAACAGCCACTACAACAACATCAACAACCATCATCATCGTAAGTAAAGGCATTTGGTTATTCTAACTAACAAACACACAACACCACACACACACACACACACACACACACACATTCATAACAGACATCGTCAACATACGATGAACGAACATTGGCGGCAACATCGATGAACGAATATTGGCGCGAACATCATCGATGAGACGAATGATCTCTTTTTCGCTCTTTCTTACTCTCTCTCTGTCTCTCTATATCTGTCTCGCTATTTCTGTGAAAAACTAAAGCGACACAAAACAAACACAATTCTGCTGGGGGGTAGAAATGAAAAACAGTTACAACAAACGAACATATTTTCTAAGGAAATATGAAAGAAAAAATGTCATTTGCAAATAATCAAGGGTTGTCGTCGATTAAGGAAAATATCATTTTTTGGGCATTTTTATTTTTTCCCTATAAAATGTAAATATAAAATTTTTGGTCATTTTTATTCTTTCCCTATAAAATGTAAATAATGAAAATTAATAGTTTGAATAGATTTTTTCTCTTTTTAAATATTTTTTGTCGTCCTGAAAAGGACGGATTGGTTGAATTTTGTATGGATTTTCTTCTTCTTATACGATGGTCTGTATTTTTTCCATAATACCTTTCGAGATAATTTAGGCTTTCTTTTCGGTCTTCTTGGGCAAGAGAACAGCTTGGATGTTTGGCAATACACCACCTTGGGCAATTGTGACGCCGGACAGCAATTTGTTCAATTCTTCGTCGTTGCGGATGGCCAATTGCAAGTGACGGGGAATGATACGAGTCTTCTTGTTGTCACGGGCAGCATTACCAGCCAATTCCAAAACTTCAGCAGCCAAATATTCCATGACGGCGGCTAAATATACTGGAGCACCGGCACCAACACGTTCAGCATAGTTGCCTTTGCGCAACAAACGATGAATACGACCGACGGGGAATTGAAGACCAGCACGATTTGAACGGGACTTTGCCTTTCCCTTAACTTTGCCACCTTTACCACGACCAGACATTTTCACTTAATATTTTTTTGAACACTTCACTTAGCACTGAAAAAACACAGAATGATGCCGTTACTCGCTTGAACCCCTACTATTTATACTTTTCTCTCGCTCATTTAATACACACACATCGAAAACTGGGGTTGTTTGGCCACTATTCTACACAACAACTGCGATTACCTGAAACATTTGAGCACATAATGCTTGAAATATTCTGTTTGGGTACTGGGTTTTTATCATTTGTGAACAGTGTTTGTGTGATTCAAAAAATTAAAAGTGAAAAATGCCTCCAAAAACCAGTGGTAAAGCAGCAAAGAAGGCCGGCAAAGCCCAAAAGAACATCACCAAGGGCGATAAGTCGAAGAGACGTACCAAGCGTAAGGAGAGTTACGCTATCTACATTTACAAAGTGTTGAAGCAAGTCCATCCTGATACTGGTATTTCGTCAAAGGCCATGAGCATCATGAACAGTTTTGTGAATGACATCTTCGAACGTATTGCCGCCGAAGCCTCTCGTTTGGCCCACTACAACAAGCGCTCTACCATCACCAGTCGGGAAATCCAAACTGCTGTCCGTCTATTGTTGCCCGGTGAATTGGCTAAGCACGCTGTCTCTGAAGGTACCAAGGCTGTTACTAAATACACCAGCTCCAAGTAAATGCCTTGATTTTTTCATATTTCGTCGAAATTCAACCATAAAAGGCCCTTTTCAGGGCCACAAAAAACATTTTAAAAGAGATCAAATTTTTGTCGAAACACTTATTTTCCATTATTTACATTTTTTAAATAAAAAACTTACCAAAATAATTTTAAAATTCTTAAAAAACTCATATTCTAGCAAAAATAATATTTTTCCCATGTATTTACTAAATGACGCCGTCAACTCTTGTTTTGCCGTGGTTCATATTGCTTTTTTGCTTGCTTGGCTACTCTATGTGTGTACAACAACACGCCATCCAATGTATGGGTATGTGTGTGTGCTTGTGCGATGTTACTTTGTATTACCGTCGGCAGTCACCACCATATCGAAAAATGTATAAACGAACAACAAGCATTTTGCCTGTAATACTTCACTACGCCAATGCCAAATATGAAGCGCGAACATTTTTAAGGGGAAATTTGTTTGGTGGTGGCGCAAAAATTAACGGGACATTTTTCAATGGAAAAAATAGAATTAGGGGAAAATAGAATGAGAAATAAAATAGAGTTGCAACATAACTTCATTAGAATAGAAAAACATTCCCGATTAAAATAATCTCCTTTTACCCAGCAAACAATTTTTGCAAAGAGAAAAAAATTATCATTTTTGAAGATTAAATGAAAAATTCCAAAAATATGAAATTAGATGAAAATGACCATAATTAGACAAACAAAAATTAGTCACATTTATTTTATGACCCAGACTAAAATTTTAATCCCTTTGTGGTGTTATTTTGTGGAATGCCCATAATAAAACAGGCTCAATGTTAATTACCTAATAGAAAAAGTAATGAGTGAGGGTAAAATTTTCCTAAAATCAGACACGTGTGTATTTTTCTTATTTATTTAGGTAATAAAACAATAAATAGTAGTAATAATAAATAGTTTGAAATAAAGATTTTCTCTTTTTGAATTTAATTTGTAGCCCTGAAAAGGGCTGTTAGATATTATGCTTTCCAATATCGAAAAATGTTGTCAACAAGTAATCTTTCTGGGAAAAATTACTTCTTGGCGGCGGCTTTCTTGGCAGCTGGCTTCTTTGGTGCGGCGGCTTTTTTGGGTTTAGCAGCTGCTGTTTTTGCCTTGGGTGCCTTTGGTTTGGTGGCAGATGCTTTAGCGGCGGTTTTTGCTGGCTTAGCCTTAACTGTACCGGTTTTCTTGGCAGCCTTAGCCTTTGTTTTGTCAGCCTTCTTCTTCTCAGCGGTCTTTTTGGCGGCAGATGGCTTCTTGGCAGCGGTTTTCTTTTCACCGGCAGCCTTTTTAGGGGCAGCCTTCTTCTTCTTCTCAGCAGCTGGGGCCTTCTTCTTCTTTTCAGCAGTCTTTGCTTTGGGTTCCTTGGAAGCCGAGGCGGACAATTTGAATGAACCAGAAGCACCCTTACCTTTAGTTTGGATGAGTTTTCCACTGGCAACAGCGCTCTTCAAATACTTCTTGATGAAAGGAGCCAATTTTTGGGCATCAACCTTGTAGGTGCTGGCCAAATATTTCTTGATGGCAGGCAATGATGAACCACCACGTTCCTTCAATGATTTGATGGCGGCGTCAACCATTTGTTGGGTTGGTGGATGAGTAGGGGCAGCTAATGGTTTCTTCGCTTTGGCTGCAGCCTTCTTTGGTGCCTTTTTCTCAACAGCGGCAACTGGGGAGGCGGTGGCTTCAACAACGGCGGCGTCAGACATGATTATTCACTTTTATGTTTATATTTCACTGTAACACAAATACACTCACAAATTTATGTGTACTATTAAATTGTTATTGGCAATTTTTAAAAATGGTAGGTACATTGAAAAGTTGAGAAGTGCATAGTAGTCAATAGCTATATTTTTCGAAATATTGTGTGGAATCGTGTTTAACTTTTTACAAAAGTTTTGGTAGAAATTTAATTTTTCTGAGGAGTCTTTGATTATTTTTATAGAAGATATTTTACACATTTCTTGTATAGATATCAGGCCATATTTTAGCGAAAATTTGGTGTAATTTCCGTTATCCGTTTAAGAGTTATAAGCGTTTAACTTCACAGATTGTAAAAATGTTATCACAAATTTGTAACTAAATTTGAAAAAATTATGAATTTTTTCAAAAATATTTTTCCAAATTCTGTTTGAGAATAAAGCCTGATATGTTTACTTTAGGATAAAATTAAAATATTGAAAAATTTTACATTTGCACTATGAAAAAAAATCAAAATCTTTATGTGTGAATTATGAATTTTTTCAAAAATATTTTTCCAAATTCTGTTTGAGAATAAAGCCTGATATGTTTACTTTAGGATAAAATTAAAATATTGAAAAATTTTACATTTGCACTATGAAAAAAAATCAAAATCTTTATGTGGTCCAAGACGGCAGAAATCCTCTTGTGGGCATATTTTCAATGAAGAAAAGTTTTTCTTCAAAGAAATTTAAAAGCTCAAATCTAATTGAGTTTTATAAACATTTCAGAATCTGTATATTTACACCAAATTATAACATTATTCATAAAAAGTAGTTATTTCTTTGGAAAAGTTAAAAAAATCTTTCCATTACCGTATACCACCTATGGACAAACATTCACTGTCAAAGGTAATATTTTTGAAAATTGGAATATTTTTGCTAAATTAAATGAAAATCGCTCAAAAATTAATTTTTAATAAAACATGAGGACATTTTCGTTAAAATTTAGTAAAAATTTCATCAATTTTTACAAAAAATATTCTTCAAAAATAATAATATCAAGGAAAAAACCATATAGAATTACTGAAGTTTTTCACACGTACTTTTTTTCCTGATTTCATTAAAAATTTAGATATTTATTGCAAAAATGTATAAAATAAAATAAATAAATCCCTTCTCTATGACAATTTAGTAAAAATAATACAAGATTTAAACAACTTTTTTAAAAGAAAATGTTTTTCTAAAATGTAGTATTAGGCCTTTCAAATGGCCAAGAAATATTCGCCACTCTATGTGAGACAATTTTTGATAAATATTTTTAAAAAATAATAATTTTACAAAATTATCGTAAGACTTTACTAAATTAAAAAAAAAAAAAATTAATATATCTGAAAAGAAAAAATTGCATATTTCATTCATCATTATCTGAAAAGAAAAAATAAAACAAAACAGAGAGCATTTTCCGCCAAAAATTTTCAACCATATTGAGTGAGAAATAGTGAGAGCATTATTGCAGAGAACATTTCGCGCCAAATTTATTGAACATATGCCTCGTGGACATTAGTATACACACAAAAAGAAGTTCAATAGAACAAATATTTGTTATGAAGAAAATAATAAGAAGAAGAAACATTGCCTTTAAAGAAGAAATTAATATGGACGATAAAAAGACCAATAGAAAAGAAAGAAGAAGAATAAATGTATATTCTAATAGGAAAATATCACTGACGCCATCAAAAAACACACATAGAAAAGAAAGAGAAAATTGTATTATATTTTTTTCAAGAAGAAGAATAAAATGTGTCTTCTAATGGGAAATTTTTACTGACGCCGTCAAATATGACTCATACAAGAAAATGTTCAAATATTCCTAAAATCAGCCTCAAAAATAAAAAAAAAAACAAAGAAAAATATTTATTTAAAATGTTAAAAATGCTAAATAGTTTGATGAAAAAATAATCTCTTTTTTATAAATTTTTTGTGGTCCTGAAAAGGACCGATTGTTTTGTTGTAAAAAATATGTTTTTAAAACGTCAAGAATTTAAGCACGTTCTCCACGGATACGTCTGGCCAATTGAATATCTTTAGGCATGATGGTGACACGTTTAGCATGGATGGCGCACAAGTTAGTATCTTCGAAAAGACCGACCAAGTATGCTTCGCTGGCTTCTTGCAAGGCCATAACAGCAGAGCTCTGGAAACGCAAATCAGTTTTGAAATCTTGAGCAATTTCACGAACCAAACGTTGGAAGGGCAATTTGCGGATCAACAATTCAGTACTCTTCTGGTAACGACGGATTTCACGCAAGGCAACAGTACCAGGACGGAAACGATGAGGCTTCTTGACGCCGCCGGTGGCTGGTGCACTCTTACGAGCAGCTTTAGTGGCCAATTGCTTACGAGGAGCCTTTCCACCAGTTGATTTACGGGCAGTTTGCTTAGTACGAGCCATTTTTCACTTTAATTTTTTTCACTTCACTTAGGTATGCACACAAACACTGTTAACACTGTAATAACTGTGCCCAAATACCATATAGCGGTATTTATAGAAAATTTCGAAGAAGCGGCTATGATTAGGGGTGGGTAAAACAGTAAAGACAGCTGTGCGCGCACAAAATGTGTACTCACACATACACAAATACCTATACATTTCATAAAGACTCTTAGTTATTCAAACAGGCCAATTTTTGTATAAATACAACTGAACCTAACTTGGAAAAAAAAAAAAAAAAAAAAAAAAAAAAAAAAAAAAACAGTAAACATCAAGTGTGATGGAAGTTAGCTAAAGTGCAAAGTGAAAACAAAAGTGAAAATGAAGTGAAATCTATTCTTCTTTTGGAGATAAATTTTGTTTCAAACTCAAGAAGAAGAAGAAGAAGAAAATTAGCCTAAGGGCAAAAGACTCTAAAATGTCTGGTCTCGGCTCTAGCGCCGAGGACAAAAAGACTATAAAAACTGCTGAAAGTGTCCATAATAATGGAAATAGTGCTAAAACAAAAAGTGCTAATGATGAAAATAGAAATAACGCCGATGGTTTTGTCACTATCGCGACCAAAAGAAAAAAGCTAAACAAAAACTTAAATAATGATATAAACAATAAAGAAGAAGAACTAAAAAAAGATGAAGAACTAAAAAATTTAACTAACAAATATAAAAGAATACTAGAAGAGAGTATACAAGAAAAACAAAAAATAAAAAGTCTTGAAGACAAAATAAAACAGCTAAATTTAACAGTACAACAACTGATAGAAACAGGCAATATACAAGTGGATGTTCACATACCTAATGAGTGGACAAAAAATAACAACACCAATAGTGACATTATGCACAATAATGAAAATCAAAATAAGCAAATTCAAGATGCGAATAATATTAAACTAAAAAGTGATTGGGCAGATGAGGCAGCCGTAGACCTCATGGATGCCGATGTTGAAGACCAAACAACAGCAACGCCGGCTGTTTGCAACGTAGATGACACACAATCGGGGGACGTACTCAATGGAACAAAAGCAAATGAGAGCAGCTATAATAACAACATGAACAGCAATATTAATACAAAAAAATCAAAAGGTAAGGCCAGCCCACCCCTTTTTAAAATTTATAATGAAAACTTAAAGAATTTTTCATTGAAACTAAAAAATTTCTTGAATCATATGTTATTTACAACAAATACTATAAATAAAAACTTATTTCATCTTAAACTCACAAAACCTGAAGACTATGAAACAGTCCGTAAATATTTAGAATCGCAACAAATATCATTTTATACATACACTCCAAAAGATTTTAAACCCAATACTTTATTAATTCAAAAACTTTCATCTACATTCGAACAAGCCGATGTAGAAGAACTCATAAAAGAGACTAACCCAAATCTAAAACCAAAGAAAACGGTTAAACTAAAGGGCGATCGATGGCTAGTGCACTTCCCGCACGATGTTGATACTAAGTCATTTTCTAGACTTCAATACCTGTTGACACACAAAGTCAAAATAACAAAATATAAAAGAGATGGTTTGGTACAATGTAGAAATTGCCAACGTTTTGGTCACATTTCCACAAATTGTAGATTACCCTACAGATGTGTGAAATGTGGAGAATCACATGGTCCGCGCAATTGCGCAATTCCCCCAAAGGACCAGAATAATCAAATAAATATTGATACCGATCCCAATACGGGTGAAATTATAAAAACTGTGGGAAAACCCATTAAATGTGTTAATTGTAATATTTTCGGCCATGTGGCCAGTGATAAAAATTGTCCAAAACGCCTGGAAATCCAGGAAAAAATAAATCAAAAAAGAATGACTACTATAAACAGTCAACCAAGGCAGTTTACTAGCCGGAAAGTAACTAGCGGCATTTCATATGCCAACGCTGCTAATATAGCACAACCCGCAAACCTCAATAGGAATATAGCAGTCACAGACAATAATGTGGCAAAAACTTCCCTTCAAATTGATAAAACAATGGACTTTTTTGAAAATGAATGCAAACGGCTATTGGGAAAAGATTTTCTCACATGCATAAAAAAACTTGGTGATTTTTCAGATACCTACCGTCAACTTAAATCAGATGACGAAAAAACAAAAGTGTTATTTGGCTTATTAGTAAGCCTAAAATTGGAGTGATCTTAAATAATATCTTTATTACTATTATTTATTTTATTTAGTTTTAAGGGGCACTGCCCATTAGCATTAAGTAGTTTAAGAAAAAATCACAATGGTAAACCTCGTTTTTGATCCCTTTTTTCCGAGGTAGTATTAATCAAAATGCTTAATTTTATAACTTAAACAATGGCTGGCCTTACCAATCTTAAAATATCAAATATGTATGTATATCTCTAGAAAAACAAATTAAATTTGTGTTAGAGTAAGTAATATTATAAGTTCATACGCATGTATAAAATATTGTATCTAACTGAATTTGGGAAATAAAACTGAAACTGAAACTGAAACTTGGAAAAAACATTCTGTCTTGTGATTTCGTGAAGTGTAAAAGTGAATTAAAAAAAAAGTGAAAAATGACTGGTCGTGGTAAAGGTGGCAAAGGCTTGGGAAAAGGTGGCGCTAAACGTCACCGTAAAGTGTTACGTGATAATATCCAGGGTATTACCAAGCCAGCTATTAGACGTTTGGCTCGCCGTGGTGGTGTAAAACGTATCTCTGGTCTCATCTACGAAGAAACCCGTGGTGTTCTGAAGGTGTTTTTGGAAAACGTTATTCGTGACGCCGTTACATACACCGAACATGCTAAGCGTAAAACCGTCACTGCTATGGATGTCGTCTATGCTTTGAAGAGACAAGGTCGTACTTTGTACGGTTTCGGCGGTTAAATATTTTCTTGACGCTATTTGGAGAATTTTTCTTTTACAACAAAACAATCGGTCCTTTTCAGGACCACAAAAAATATTTAAAAAGAGATATTTTCTTGTTGAAAATTACAAAAACATGAAAAAATTTAATAAAATATACCAAAAATAATACTTACCTTAATATATGAAAAATAAAACTAACCATAAAATATTTTCTTTCATATTACTTTTTTCAGTGCATTTTATTTTTTCTTTCATTTTCCAAATTTCATAAAATTTTTCAAATAATCTTCCCTTTTGCCTTCAAAAATGTTTGCCGTCGGTAACTCTGATCATTCCTTTTTCGTAATACACAAAAATGTTCCTTTATTTCCACTAATACATGTTCTACCGGCAACTCTCATTGTTAGGGTAGCTGCTTGCTTGCTTGATGTGTGTATACGCTAGCGTCGCTCTGTGTGTGCGTGTGTTTGTTTGTTCATATAACTAACGCACATCAATGCTATGCCAAGCGAACAATATCTTTGACTGCGATGTTATGTACTTATTTTTTCCTTCAAGTAAAAATTTTTGTTATTTTGTGATGAAATTATTAAAAATTGGTATTAAATTGTTTAAAAGTATAATGAAAATTACCTTTTTTAAAACATTTTCATTAAATTAGTTTGAATTTTGTAAATATTTACTGCGATTTTTCTCAAAATTATATTCCAAAAATTTTTATAGCATCTCTTTTTTCAAAAATTTGGTTATGAATAAATTCTTCTTCTTCTTATGTTTCATGATTTCACATAAAAATATTTTATCTTTTACTTAATCCTCCAAAAAATCACATAATTTTCTAAATTTCTCTCACTTTATGTTGAAATTATTGAAAAATTCTTCTTCTTCTCCTCCTTATGTTTCCCTAAAAAAAAAATATATATTTTTTCTTAAATGTCCAAAAAATCACATAATGATCTAAATTTGTTTTATTTTATGTTCAAATTATTGAAAAATTTATTCTTCTTCTTATTTTTCACTAAAAATAATTTATTTTTTCTTAAATGTCCAAAAAATCACATAATTTTCTAAATTTCTCTCACTTTATGTTGAAATTATTGAGAATTTTCTTCTTCTTCTCGTTTCACTAACTCAAATTTTCTTAAATGACCAAAAAAAAATTACATAGTTTTCTAAATTTCTCTCACTTTAGTTGAAATTATTGAAAATTTTCTTCTTCTTCTTCTTCTTGTTTCACTAAATCACATTTTCTTAAATGACCAAAAAATCACATAATTTTCTAAATTATTAAAAAATGTCTTCTTCTTCTTCCTATGTTTCACTAAAAATATTTTATTTTTTCTCAAACGTCCCAAAAATCACATAAATTCTTTTACTTTATGTTGAAATCATTGAAAATTTTTTCTTCTTCTTCTTCTTCTTCTTATCTTTCACTAAAAATAATTTATTTTTTCTTAAATGTCCACAAAATTCACATAATTATCTTCTATTTTATGTATTTTTTGTTAGTTACTAACAATGATCCTCATTTTATTTCCACAACTCTACTTTTTTCCCTTTGAAAATAAAAATTTTTTCCGTGCGCACTTCATGTTGTCATCACTCTATTACTAACTCTATGCTCTGGAAACATTACTAAAATCGCACATTTCTGCATTTTTTCCTTTCCAAATACAGTTACTTTTTTTCTCCTCAAAATTCGCGGCGGCAGAACACTTTTTCTTAATAATTTACTCTAACAGCCACTACAACAACATCAACAACCATCATCATCGTAAGTAAAGGCATTTGGTTATTCTAACTAACAAACACACAACACCACACACACACACACACACACACACACACATTCATAACAGACATCGTCAACATACGATGAACGAACATTGGCGGCAACATCGATGAACGAATATTGGCGCGAACATCATCGATGAGACGAATGATCTCTTTTTCGCTCTTTCTTACTCTCTCTCTGTCTCTCTATATCTGTCTCGCTATTTCTGTGAAAAACTAAAGCGACACAAAACAAACACAATTCTGCTGGGGGGTAGAAATGAAAAACAGTTACAACAAACGAACATATTTTCTAAGGAAATATGAAAGAAAAAATGTCATTTGCAAATAATCAAGGGTTGTCGTCGATTAAGGAAAATATCATTTTTTGGGCATTTTTATTTTTTCCCTATAAAATGTAAATATAAAATTTTTGGTCATTTTTATTCTTTCCCTATAAAATGTAAATAATGAAAATTAATAGTTTGAATAGATTTTTTCTCTTTTTAAATATTTTTTGTCGTCCTGAAAAGGACGGATTGGTTGAATTTTGTATGGATTTTCTTCTTCTTATACGATGGTCTGTATTTTTTCCATAATACCTTTCGAGATAATTTAGGCTTTCTTTTCGGTCTTCTTGGGCAAGAGAACAGCTTGGATGTTTGGCAATACACCACCTTGGGCAATTGTGACGCCGGACAGCAATTTGTTCAATTCTTCGTCGTTGCGGATGGCCAATTGCAAGTGACGGGGAATGATACGAGTCTTCTTGTTGTCACGGGCAGCATTACCAGCCAATTCCAAAACTTCAGCAGCCAAATATTCCATGACGGCGGCTAAATATACTGGAGCACCGGCACCAACACGTTCAGCATAGTTGCCTTTGCGCAACAAACGATGAATACGACCGACGGGGAATTGAAGACCAGCACGATTTGAACGGGACTTTGCCTTTCCCTTAACTTTGCCACCTTTACCACGACCAGACATTTTCACTTAATATTTTTTTGAACACTTCACTTAGCACTGAAAAAACACAGAATGATGCCGTTACTCGCTTGAACCCCTACTATTTATACTTTTCTCTCGCTCATTTAATACACACACATCGAAAACTGGGGTTGTTTGGCCACTATTCTACACAACAACTGCGATTACCTGAAACATTTGAGCACATAATGCTTGAAATATTCTGTTTGGGTACTGGGTTTTTATCATTTGTGAACAGTGTTTGTGTGATTCAAAAAATTAAAAGTGAAAAATGCCTCCAAAAACCAGTGGTAAAGCAGCAAAGAAGGCCGGCAAAGCCCAAAAGAACATCACCAAGGGCGATAAGTCGAAGAGACGTACCAAGCGTAAGGAGAGTTACGCTATCTACATTTACAAAGTGTTGAAGCAAGTCCATCCTGATACTGGTATTTCGTCAAAGGCCATGAGCATCATGAACAGTTTTGTGAATGACATCTTCGAACGTATTGCCGCCGAAGCCTCTCGTTTGGCCCACTACAACAAGCGCTCTACCATCACCAGTCGGGAAATCCAAACTGCTGTCCGTCTATTGTTGCCCGGTGAATTGGCTAAGCACGCTGTCTCTGAAGGTACCAAGGCTGTTACTAAATACACCAGCTCCAAGTAAATGCCTTGATTTTTTCATATTTCGTCGAAATTCAACCATAAAAGGCCCTTTTCAGGGCCACAAAAAACATTTTAAAAGAGATCAAATTTTTGTCGAAACACTTATTTTCCATTATTTACATTTTTTAAATAAAAAACTTACCAAAATAATTTTAAAATTCTTAAAAAACTCATATTCTAGCAAAAATAATATTTTTCCCATGTATTTACTAAATGACGCCGTCAACTCTTGTTTTGCCGTGGTTCATATTGCTTTTTTGCTTGCTTGGCTACTCTATGTGTGTACAACAACACGCCATCCAATGTATGGGTATGTGTGTGTGCTTGTGCGATGTTACTTTGTATTACCGTCGGCAGTCACCACCATATCGAAAAATGTATAAACGAACAACAAGCATTTTGCCTGTAATACTTCACTACGCCAATGCCAAATATGAAGCGCGAACATTTTTAAGGGGAAATTTGTTTGGTGGTGGCGCAAAAATTAACGGGACATTTTTCAATGGAAAAAATAGAATTAGGGGAAAATAGAATGAGAAATAAAATAGAGTTGCAACATAACTTCATTAGAATAGAAAAACATTCCCGATTAAAATAATCTCCTTTTACCCAGCAAACAATTTTTGCAAAGAGAAAAAAATTATCATTTTTGAAGATTAAATGAAAAATTCCAAAAATATGAAATTAGATGAAAATGACCATAATTAGACAAACAAAAATTAGTCACATTTATTTTATGACCCAGACTAAAATTTTAATCCCTTTGTGGTGTTATTTTGTGGAATGCCCATAATAAAACAGGCTCAATGTTAATTACCTAATAGAAAAAGTAATGAGTGAGGGTAAAATTTTCCTAAAATCAGACACGTGTGTATTTTTCTTATTTATTTAGGTAATAAAACAATAAATAGTAGTAATAATAAATAGTTTGAAATAAAGATTTTCTCTTTTTGAATTTAATTTGTAGCCCTGAAAAGGGCTGTTAGATATTATGCTTTCCAATATCGAAAAATGTTGTCAACAAGTAATCTTTCTGGGAAAAATTACTTCTTGGCGGCGGCTTTCTTGGCAGCTGGCTTCTTTGGTGCGGCGGCTTTTTTGGGTTTAGCAGCTGCTGTTTTTGCCTTGGGTGCCTTTGGTTTGGTGGCAGATGCTTTAGCGGCGGTTTTTGCTGGCTTAGCCTTAACTGTACCGGTTTTCTTGGCAGCCTTAGCCTTTGTTTTGTCAGCCTTCTTCTTCTCAGCGGTCTTTTTGGCGGCAGATGGCTTCTTGGCAGCGGTTTTCTTTTCACCGGCAGCCTTTTTAGGGGCAGCCTTCTTCTTCTTCTCAGCAGCTGGGGCCTTCTTCTTCTTTTCAGCAGTCTTTGCTTTGGGTTCCTTGGAAGCCGAGGCGGACAATTTGAATGAACCAGAAGCACCCTTACCTTTAGTTTGGATGAGTTTTCCACTGGCAACAGCGCTCTTCAAATACTTCTTGATGAAAGGAGCCAATTTTTGGGCATCAACCTTGTAGGTGCTGGCCAAATATTTCTTGATGGCAGGCAATGATGAACCACCACGTTCCTTCAATGATTTGATGGCGGCGTCAACCATTTGTTGGGTTGGTGGATGAGTAGGGGCAGCTAATGGTTTCTTCGCTTTGGCTGCAGCCTTCTTTGGTGCCTTTTTCTCAACAGCGGCAACTGGGGAGGCGGTGGCTTCAACAACGGCGGCGTCAGACATGATTATTCACTTTTATGTTTATATTTCACTGTAACACAAATACACTCACAAATTTATGTGTACTATTAAATTGTTATTGGCAATTTCATTTCATTTCATTTCATTTCATGTTTTATTGGTTCAATTCATAAACATTTACATAAAGACTTACGTCTAACAATATTTCTTACAGTCTACTTAGCATAGTATTATTTCTCTAAGTTTATCTATCTAATACATGTATAGGTATATACATACATATGTTGCAGCAATTATACAACATATAACTTAGCCTAAAAATTAAAATACTTTAATTTTTATTAAATCGTTAAATCAAGAAAATTTTTCTTATTCTCCAAAAAAGAACCTTAAAAAAGGAGTTTCTAATCATTTTATATTTTATGTCTTAAAATCTACTTACAAACTAACTATATACATATTTACAGGAGGAGGCTTCATCGGCTACTGCGTTGTTTGGTAGACGGTGTTTAGTAAATCAAATGTTTTATGTCGACGGTGGTAAAACAAAAGTTGGTCATTGTTATACAATAGACCTTCTCTATTCAAGGTATTAAGGAATCCCGGGGGGTGATAATTCGCCTCCAGGAGTGCATTTATATTATCAAAATTGTCATCAATAGTGTTTAAGACTAGAGCATTTTCACTATATGCAGACTTGTTTAAAAAGGTGAGAGCGCCATTCATCAAGAAAATATCAATCCTTTTAAAAGGAGTATTTCTATATACCAGAGAATTAGGCGGTAATCGCCAAATTCCATCATCGCCCAATACGGGTTTTATCTCTAAGCAAGATCTTAGAACCCCCCTCTCCCAGACACGGATTCTCTCCATTTGAGATGATGAGATTCCGTACCACACTGGAAAGGCGTACGCCAAGATCGGTCTGATGATCTGTTTATATATTAATAGCTTCACCGGGAGGGTGAGGCCGCCAGATCTGCATATGATACGTTGGTAGGCCCAAAATAGATTCTTAGCTTTACCAAGTATATAGTCGACGTGTCTAACAAACTCAAAGTTGGAATGAAAAATCACTCCTAATATTTGAGTCTGTCAGACACGTGTACCAGCTGTCCTCCAATGCTGAGAGTCGCCTCAAACGCTCTAGAGGATGGAAACAGGTGTTTTTTAAGGCCTTTAAAGACTATGGCCTCACATTTACTTATATTTAAACACATTTTCCATTTGGCAAAATATCCAGACAGAACTTCTAAATATTCGTTCAAACGGGTGTTTGTATTGGTCGCGTGTACCCCAGACGCAGCGATGAAAATGTCATCCGCATAGATGAGGAGAAGGTCTCCCTCAGGGGGTTGAGGGATGTCGCTAAGGAATATGTTGAATAGGATGGGTCCTAATAGGGATCCCTGAGGAACGCCCGTGTATATTTCTCTTGTTGAGGAATATGACTCACCCACCCTGATTTGGAATTTTCTCGATTGGAGAAAATCGTACACTATTCTAATCATCATGTGGCTGATGTTTAATCTACGCATTTTGTAGATAATGGCATTATGCCAAACATTATCAAATGCCCTGGAGAAGTCGAGACTTACTCCAATGGTTATTTTTCTGTTGTTGAGTGCTCTGGCCACATGATCACCCAGGACAGTGAGCGCGTGAGATGTGGACAGGCCTCGTCTGAAGCCAAATTGGCTGTCAGAAAGTGCATTATTTTCTTCTAATTCATTAGATATATTTCTTAATATAAAATGTTCTAATAGTTTGCCAAATGAAGAAAGTAGACTGATGGGCCTATAGTTATTTCTATCAGTTGGATCTTTACCGGGTTTTAAAATTGGGACAGCTGTTGCAATTTTCCAATCATTTGGAAAATATCCCAGGTTTAAACAATGGTTATAAATAACCGCCAAATTTCTCCAAGTGGTACTGTTCGTCGCCCTCAGAACAATTTCAGGGACGCCGTCAGGCCCACTAGATTTGCGGTTAGGTCTAAACTTAACTGCAGTACCTATATCCGCTGGGGATATAAGCCTGAGCTGTTGTATAAGACCACCATTTGTGCCATCCGCTGGTAGGTTCGGTGAGAACTGTACCAATGGAGGCCTATTATTGTATTCCATTTCAACGTTGTTAATTATTCCATCTTGGGAATTGAAATTTAATTGACTACCTTGAATACAATCGGCAATTGAGTTTGCCTTTTGGTCATCAAGAGCAATGATGTTTCCACCATCGTCTGTCAGATCGGGTATGGCGGAACGCTTAATACCAGCAGCAGCTTTAACCTTGCTATATACCCTTTCGTTCATTTTTATATTATTCAGGAAGGTAGTCCATTGCGCACTTTCGTGCTGAGCAATGGCTCCCTGAATGATTCTATTCAGGTTATTGATGTCTGCCCTGATAACATCATATCGACTAGGATTGCCAGTACGATGGAGAATTCTCCTTAGTCGTTTTTTATCTCTGTTGGTTCTCGTAGGTCCATCTGTGGGTACGACTATAAGGTCGGGGCAACCTAAAATAAAGTCGTACACCTTCCTTCCCCTGGTGCATGTGGAGTTACCACCCCAGCTAGTGTGCCTTGCATTAAGGTCAGCACCAACTAGAAGGTCACCTCCACATGCCAGTCCGCGAAGATGTTCAAGGTCTGAACTTTGAAAGTCATCAGTTGGTCTGCAGTATAGACTTAACAGATATATTGATGACCCATCCACTCTTTTTAACTTAACACAAGTGTTTTCTATTATACCGGTGTTGATATATATCTGTTCACCGTTAAGGTTACTTTTAATGAGGATAGCGGTACCTCCCCCGGAACCGTCCCTCCTTTTTTGAATAAAAGTTTTGTAGCCCGTCATCTCCAAGTCTTGACGGATAGACAACTTGTGTTCCGCCAACATCACCACATCCGGTCGGTGTTCATCAAGAAACAAGCGGAAGTGATGTTTCTTGCTTCTCGACACGAGCGAGTTGATGTTGGCGAAGACACATTTCAGTTGTCTAGTCATCGAAACAGAGAGATGTTAGGATGCCAACCATAGCTTGTGATTGGCATTCCTCATTTAGACTGTGTAAGTCCTTAGCATAATTACGGACTTTGATCATGCAGGTAAAGAAGTCTTTACCGAAGTTTTTCTGACATATATCATTCAGCTTATTGTATGAATTCATAGCTTCATTTGTCGGCGCAGCCCCTGTGCTAACCGGTAGGTGTTTTGCTACTGCATTTTGCGATGTAGCGGCGTATGAATGGCCAGGTCTTACTTTGCCACTATTTAGTGGAAAGCTATTTCCCTTTCTAGCCTCGGCTTTTTTAGCTTTAGCCTCTTTAAGATTGGCAAGAAGTTTTTGCCTGATGGGGCACTGACGGGCGTTAGCCGAGTGTCCTGTCTTATTACAGTTCACGCATGTAAGTGTGAACTCTGGTCGCATGACCATTTGTCCTGTTGAGGGGTCTTCAACAGAAATTATTTTGGGGTTGGGAGTGCCAGTGGGGATTTGGCAGTTGGCGGGGCCATGTGACTGACCGCATTTTACGCATCTGAACGCCATGCCACAATTGTTTGATACGTGCCCATATCTTTGGCAATTGTGGCATTGCGTTAGACCTTTTTTGTTGTCCTTTCTCAATATAATATTGTTATTAAGGAATCTGCGGACTTTAAAAAATCGATTAATTTCGGATCCTTTACCAAAATGTATAAGCCATTTTTCAAATCCCAGTTTAGCTATATGTTTTACATCGAGCTTCATGTCTAATGCTGCCAGGCCTGCTTCTATGTCAGGCTTGTCATACGTAGACGACAACCTTTCCATGACAATGGAGTGGGGGGATTCATTTTTTGGACAGAATGTAAAGAATTCTACTCCTTTCTCACCGAAGAGCGCTCTCACCTTGTCGTGGTCTTCAACAGAATGAAGCTTGAAATATGCTCTTTTCTTATTTATGACTGTTATGTCAAAATCATTATGCCCTAACAGTGCCCTAATATCCTGTGTTATATTTTTAATATGCACATTAAAAGCCGAGATGATGGGTGTCGACTTACCTGGTCTACCTTTAGCCGCCGATGAAGCATCCTCGGTGGCTGTTATTTTCTCTTCAGATGTGTCCATGTTATCCATGATGTCATTCTGACAGATTATTGTTACCTTGCGTCTAGGCTTCGTCTTCTTCTTCTTGGTTGGAGATGTAGCTGATCTGCCTTTCTTGTCTGCAGCACCATCTTTTGGTGGTGGTGCGGCTGTGTTGATAGAAAGTTTAGGTTCCCTAGAAACTTCCTTCTTTGTTGACTTGTCTGGATTGTTTAGCTGGTTTGCTGCCTTGGCTGCTACAGAAACATCCTTCTTTGTTGGCTCTCGGCTTGAGCTCAACACCTTTATACGTGGCACTGGCGGTGTGTCCACGAGCTGCTGCACTGGCGGTGTGACAGCAGTATCCACCCCCATGGTGGTACCTTCATAACATTTTTGTCGCTCTTATTACCTTTTAGCAGAGCAAGTTCTTTGTCCATTTGAGTTATAAGGCGCTTTGAACTCATATCTCTAGAATGAGCAAAAGTCAGCTGCTGGGCAGATTCTGCTTGCAATTTTTTTAGTTGAGCAAGTTCTACCATCAAAGCGTTGTTTTTGCTCTCCAAATTTCTAATGCTTTGTTGAAGCTGGGCGATGACGTTTTCCAGCTGAGGGTTGTCAACTGGTGTACCGCCTTTACGCTTGACATACTTAACCTTTGTCCAATCATCAGTTGTAGCGGACGATTTTTGTTCCAGCGGCTCTGTACTTTTGCCGTTGGGAACTGCATTCTCACTGAATGTCCTTGGGCGGACAGTCGTAGTTAAATCGGATGAATTGTTTCCGACCAGCAGTGGTTTGCCGCCGGCAGACTGATCTGCCGCCGGCATTGTGCCAGCGGGTGGAAAAAACGTTCACCCTTTATTAAAGTTAAAACAAAAATTTTATCTCCCTGAAGACAGTAAGATGCCTTCAGTAAAAATTATTTTTGGCACTTTATCACTTTCACTGCTAGATGTTTTGTTATCACTGGTAATCACTTTAACACTGTTGTTATTTGTTCGTTGTTATTATTGGCAATTTTTAAAAAATGGTAGGTACATTGAAAAGTTGAGAAGTGCATAGTAGTCAATAGCTATATTTTTCGAAATATTGTGTGGAATCGTGTTTAACTTTTTACAAAAGTTTTGGTAGAAATTTAATTTTTCTGAGGAGTCTTTGATTATTTTTATAGAAGATATTTTACACATTTCTTGTATAGATATCAGGCCATATTTTAGCGAAAATTTGGTGTAATTTCCGTTATCCGTTTAAGAGTTATAAGCGTTTAACTTCACAGATTGTAAAAATGTTATCACAAATTTGTAACTAAATTTGAAAAAATTATGAATTTTTTCAAAAATATTTTTCCAAATTCTGTTTGAGAATAAAGCCTGATATGTTTACTTTAGGATAAAATTAAAATATTGAAAAATTTTACATTTGCACTATGAAAAAAAATCAAAATCTTTATGTGTGAATTATGAATTTTTTCAAAAATATTTTTCCAAATTCTGTTTGAGAATAAAGCCTGATATGTTTACTTTAGGATAAAATTAAAATATTGAAAAATTTTACATTTGCACTATGAAAAAAAATCAAAATCTTTATGTGGTCCAAGACGGCAGAAATCCTCTTGTGGGCATATTTTCAATGAAGAAAAGTTTTTCTTCAAAGAAATTTAAAAGCTCAAATCTAATTGAGTTTTATAAACATTTCAGAATCTGTATATTTACACCAAATTATAACATTATTCATAAAAAGTAGTTATTTCTTTGGAAAAGTTAAAAAAATCTTTCCATTACCGTATACCACCTATGGACAAACATTCACTGTCAAAGGTAATATTTTTGAAAATTGGAATATTTTTGCTAAATTAAATGAAAATCGCTCAAAAATTAATTTTTAATAAAACATGAGGACATTTTCGTTAAAATTTAGTAAAAATTTCATCAATTTTTACAAAAAATATTCTTCAAAAATAATAATATCAAGGAAAAAACCATATAGAATTACTGAAGTTTTTCACACGTACTTTTTTTCCTGATTTCATTAAAAATTTAGATATTTATTGCAAAAATGTATAAAATAAAATAAATAAATCCCTTCTCTATGACAATTTAGTAAAAATAATACAAGATTTAAACAACTTTTTTAAAAGAAAATGTTTTTCTAAAATGTAGTATTAGGCCTTTCAAATGGCCAAGAAATATTCGCCACTCTATGTGAGACAATTTTTGATAAATATTTTTAAAAAATAATAATTTTACAAAATTATCGTAAGACTTTACTAAATTAAAAAAAAAAAAAATTAATATATCTGAAAAGAAAAAATTGCATATTTCATTCATCATTATCTGAAAAGAAAAAATAAAACAAAACAGAGAGCATTTTCCGCCAAAAATTTTCAACCATATTGAGTGAGAAATAGTGAGAGCATTATTGCAGAGAACATTTCGCGCCAAATTTATTGAACATATGCCTCGTGGACATTAGTATACACACAAAAAGAAGTTCAATAGAACAAATATTTGTTATGAAGAAAATAATAAGAAGAAGAAACATTGCCTTTAAAGAAGAAATTAATATGGACGATAAAAAGACCAATAGAAAAGAAAGAAGAAGAATAAATGTATATTCTAATAGGAAAATATCACTGACGCCATCAAAAAACACACATAGAAAAGAAAGAGAAAATTGTATTATATTTTTTTCAAGAAGAAGAATAAAATGTGTCTTCTAATGGGAAATTTTTACTGACGCCGTCAAATATGACTCATACAAGAAAATGTTCAAATATTCCTAAAATCAGCCTCAAAAATAAAAAAAAAAACAAAGAAAAATATTTATTTAAAATGTTAAAAATGCTAAATAGTTTGATGAAAAAATAATCTCTTTTTTATAAATTTTTTGTGGTCCTGAAAAGGACCGATTGTTTTGTTGTAAAAAATATGTTTTTAAAACGTCAAGAATTTAAGCACGTTCTCCACGGATACGTCTGGCCATTGAATATCTTTAGGCATGATGGTGACACGTTTAGCATGGATGGCGCACAAGTTAGTATCTTCGAAAAGACCGACCAAGTATGCTTCGCTGGCTTCTTGCAAGGCCATAACAGCAGAGCTCTGGAAACGCAAATCAGTTTTGAAATCTTGAGCAATTTCACGAACCAAACGTTGGAAGGGCAATTTGCGGATCAACAATTCAGTACTCTTCTGGTAACGACGGATTTCACGCAAGGCAACAGTACCAGGACGGAAACGATGAGGCTTCTTGACGCCGCCGGTGGCTGGTGCACTCTTACGAGCAGCTTTAGTGGCCAATTGCTTACGAGGAGCCTTTCCACCAGTTGATTTACGGGCAGTTTGCTTAGTACGAGCCATTTTTCACTTTAATTTTTTTCACTTCACTTAGGTATGCACACAAACACTGTTAACACTGTAATAACTGTGCCCAAATACCATATAGCGGTATTTATAGAAAATTTCGAAGAAGCGGCTATGATTAGGGGTGGGTAAAACAGTAAAGACAGCTGTGCGCGCACAAAATGTGTACTCACACATACACAAATACCTATACATTTCATAAAGACTCTTAGTTATTCAAACAGGCCAATTTTTGTATAAATACAACTGAACCTAACTTGGAAAAAAAAAAAAAAAAAAAAAAAAAAAAAAAAAAAACAGTAAACATCAAGTGTGATGGAAGTTAGCTAAAGTGCAAAGTGAAAACAAAAGTGAAAATGAAGTGAAATCTATTCTTCTTTTGGAGATAAATTTTGTTTCAAACTCAAGAAGAAGAAGAAGAAGAAAATTAGCCTAAGGGCAAAAGACTCTAAAATGTCTGGTCTCGGCTCTAGCGCCGAGGACAAAAAGACTATAAAAACTGCTGAAAGTGTCCATAATAATGGAAATAGTGCTAAAACAAAAAGTGCTAATGATGAAAATAGAAATAACGCCGATGGTTTTGTCACTATCGCGACCAAAAGAAAAAAGCTAAACAAAAACTTAAATAATGATATAAACAATAAAGAAGAAGAACTAAAAAAAGATGAAGAACTAAAAAATTTAACTAACAAATATAAAAGAATACTAGAAGAGAGTATACAAGAAAAACAAAAAATAAAAAGTCTTGAAGACAAAATAAAACAGCTAAATTTAACAGTACAACAACTGATAGAAACAGGCAATATACAAGTGGATGTTCACATACCTAATGAGTGGACAAAAAATAACAACACCAATAGTGACATTATGCACAATAATGAAAATCAAAATAAGCAAATTCAAGATGCGAATAATATTAAACTAAAAAGTGATTGGGCAGATGAGGCAGCCGTAGACCTCATGGATGCCGATGTTGAAGACCAAACAACAGCAACGCCGGCTGTTTGCAACGTAGATGACACACAATCGGGGGACGTACTCAATGGAACAAAAGCAAATGAGAGCAGCTATAATAACAACATGAACAGCAATATTAATACAAAAAAATCAAAAGGTAAGGCCAGCCCACCCCTTTTTAAAATTTATAATGAAAACTTAAAGAATTTTTCATTGAAACTAAAAAATTTCTTGAATCATATGTTATTTACAACAAATACTATAAATAAAAACTTATTTCATCTTAAACTCACAAAACCTGAAGACTATGAAACAGTCCGTAAATATTTAGAATCGCAACAAATATCATTTTATACATACACTCCAAAAGATTTTAAACCCAATACTTTATTAATTCAAAAACTTTCATCTACATTCGAACAAGCCGATGTAGAAGAACTCATAAAAGAGACTAACCCAAATCTAAAACCAAAGAAAACGGTTAAACTAAAGGGCGATCGATGGCTAGTGCACTTCCCGCACGATGTTGATACTAAGTCATTTTCTAGACTTCAATACCTGTTGACACACAAAGTCAAAATAACAAAATATAAAAGAGATGGTTTGGTACAATGTAGAAATTGCCAACGTTTTGGTCACATTTCCACAAATTGTAGATTACCCTACAGATGTGTGAAATGTGGAGAATCACATGGTCCGCGCAATTGCGCAATTCCCCCAAAGGACCAGAATAATCAAATAAATATTGATACCGATCCCAATACGGGTGAAATTATAAAAACTGTGGGAAAACCCATTAAATGTGTTAATTGTAATATTTTCGGCCATGTGGCCAGTGATAAAAATTGTCCAAAACGCCTGGAAATCCAGGAAAAAATAAATCAAAAAAGAATGACTACTATAAACAGTCAACCAAGGCAGTTTACTAGCCGGAAAGTAACTAGCGGCATTTCATATGCCAACGCTGCTAATATAGCACAACCCGCAAACCTCAATAGGAATATAGCAGTCACAGACAATAATGTGGCAAAAACTTCCCTTCAAATTGATAAAACAATGGACTTTTTTGAAAATGAATGCAAACGGCTATTGGGAAAAGATTTTCTCACATGCATAAAAAAACTTGGTGATTTTTCAGATACCTACCGTCAACTTAAATCAGATGACGAAAAAACAAAAGTGTTATTTGGCTTATTAGTAAGCCTAAAATTGGAGTGATCTTAAATAATATCTTTATTACTATTATTTATTTTATTTAGTTTTAAGGGGCACTGCCCATTAGCATTAAGTAGTTTAAGAAAAAATCACAATGGTAAACCTCGTTTTTGATCCCTTTTTTCCGAGGTAGTATTAATCAAAATGCTTAATTTTATAACTTAAACAATGGCTGGCCTTACCAATCTTAAAATATCAAATATGTATGTATATCTCTAGAAAAACAAATTAAATTTGTGTTAGAGTAAGTAATATTATAAGTTCATACGCATGTATAAAATATTGTATCTAACTGAATTTGGGAAATAAAACTGAAACTGAAACTGAAACTTGGAAAAAACATTCTGTCTTGTGATTTCGTGAAGTGTAAAAGTGAATTAAAAAAAAAGTGAAAAATGACTGGTCGTGGTAAAGGTGGCAAAGGCTTGGGAAAAGGTGGCGCTAAACGTCACCGTAAAGTGTTACGTGATAATATCCAGGGTATTACCAAGCCAGCTATTAGACGTTTGGCTCGCCGTGGTGGTGTAAAACGTATCTCTGGTCTCATCTACGAAGAAACCCGTGGTGTTCTGAAGGTGTTTTTGGAAAACGTTATTCGTGACGCCGTTACATACACCGAACATGCTAAGCGTAAAACCGTCACTGCTATGGATGTCGTCTATGCTTTGAAGAGACAAGGTCGTACTTTGTACGGTTTCGGCGGTTAAATATTTTCTTGACGCTATTTGGAGAATTTTTCTTTTACAACAAAACAATCGGTCCTTTTCAGGACCACAAAAAATATTTAAAAAGAGATATTTTCTTGTTGAAAATTACAAAAACATGAAAAAATTTAATAAAATATACCAAAAATAATACTTACCTTAATATATGAAAAATAAAACTAACCATAAAATATTTTCTTTCATATTACTTTTTTCAGTGCATTTTATTTTTTCTTTCATTTTCCAAATTTCATAAAATTTTTCAAATAATCTTCCCTTTTGCCTTCAAAAATGTTTGCCGTCGGTAACTCTGATCATTCCTTTTTCGTAATACACAAAAATGTTCCTTTATTTCCACTAATACATGTTCTACCGGCAACTCTCATTGTTAGGGTAGCTGCTTGCTTGCTTGATGTGTGTATACGCTAGCGTCGCTCTGTGTGTGCGTGTGTTTGTTTGTTCATATAACTAACGCACATCAATGCTATGCCAAGCGAACAATATCTTTGACTGCGATGTTATGTACTTATTTTTTCCTTCAAGTAAAAATTTTTGTTATTTTGTGATGAAATTATTAAAAATTGGTATTAAATTGTTTAAAAGTATAATGAAAATTACCTTTTTTAAAACATTTTCATTAAATTAGTTTGAATTTTGTAAATATTTACTGCGATTTTTCTCAAAATTATATTCCAAAAATTTTTATAGCATCTCTTTTTTCAAAAATTTGGTTATGAATAAATTCTTCTTCTTCTTATGTTTCATGATTTCACATAAAAATATTTTATCTTTTACTTAATCCTCCAAAAAATCACATAATTTTCTAAATTTCTCTCACTTTATGTTGAAATTATTGAAAAATTCTTCTTCTTCTCCTCCTTATGTTTCCCTAAAAAAAAAATATATATTTTTTCTTAAATGTCCAAAAAATCACATAATGATCTAAATTTGTTTTATTTTATGTTCAAATTATTGAAAAATTTATTCTTCTTCTTATTTTTCACTAAAAATAATTTATTTTTTCTTAAATGTCCAAAAAATCACATAATTTTCTAAATTTCTCTCACTTTATGTTGAAATTATTGAGAATTTTCTTCTTCTTCTCGTTTCACTAACTCAAATTTTCTTAAATGACCAAAAAAAAATTACATAGTTTTCTAAATTTCTCTCACTTTAGTTGAAATTATTGAAAATTTTCTTCTTCTTCTTCTTCTTGTTTCACTAAATCACATTTTCTTAAATGACCAAAAAATCACATAATTTTCTAAATTATTAAAAAATGTCTTCTTCTTCTTCCTATGTTTCACTAAAAATATTTTATTTTTTCTCAAACGTCCCAAAAATCACATAAATTCTTTTACTTTATGTTGAAATCATTGAAAATTTTTTCTTCTTCTTCTTCTTCTTCTTATCTTTCACTAAAAATAATTTATTTTTTCTTAAATGTCCACAAAATTCACATAATTATCTTCTATTTTATGTATTTTTTGTTAGTTACTAACAATGATCCTCATTTTATTTCCACAACTCTACTTTTTTCCCTTTGAAAATAAAAATTTTTTCCGTGCGCACTTCATGTTGTCATCACTCTATTACTAACTCTATGCTCTGGAAACATTACTAAAATCGCACATTTCTGCATTTTTTCCTTTCCAAATACAGTTACTTTTTTTCTCCTCAAAATTCGCGGCGGCAGAACACTTTTTCTTAATAATTTACTCTAACAGCCACTACAACAACATCAACAACCATCATCATCGTAAGTAAAGGCATTTGGTTATTCTAACTAACAAACACACAACACCACACACACACACACACACACACACACACATTCATAACAGACATCGTCAACATACGATGAACGAACATTGGCGGCAACATCGATGAACGAATATTGGCGCGAACATCATCGATGAGACGAATGATCTCTTTTTCGCTCTTTCTTACTCTCTCTCTGTCTCTCTATATCTGTCTCGCTATTTCTGTGAAAAACTAAAGCGACACAAAACAAACACAATTCTGCTGGGGGGTAGAAATGAAAAACAGTTACAACAAACGAACATATTTTCTAAGGAAATATGAAAGAAAAAATGTCATTTGCAAATAATCAAGGGTTGTCGTCGATTAAGGAAAATATCATTTTTTGGGCATTTTTATTTTTTCCCTATAAAATGTAAATATAAAATTTTTGGTCATTTTTATTCTTTCCCTATAAAATGTAAATAATGAAAATTAATAGTTTGAATAGATTTTTTCTCTTTTTAAATATTTTTTGTCGTCCTGAAAAGGACGGATTGGTTGAATTTTGTATGGATTTTCTTCTTCTTATACGATGGTCTGTATTTTTTCCATAATACCTTTCGAGATAATTTAGGCTTTCTTTTCGGTCTTCTTGGGCAAGAGAACAGCTTGGATGTTTGGCAATACACCACCTTGGGCAATTGTGACGCCGGACAGCAATTTGTTCAATTCTTCGTCGTTGCGGATGGCCAATTGCAAGTGACGGGGAATGATACGAGTCTTCTTGTTGTCACGGGCAGCATTACCAGCCAATTCCAAAACTTCAGCAGCCAAATATTCCATGACGGCGGCTAAATATACTGGAGCACCGGCACCAACACGTTCAGCATAGTTGCCTTTGCGCAACAAACGATGAATACGACCGACGGGGAATTGAAGACCAGCACGATTTGAACGGGACTTTGCCTTTCCCTTAACTTTGCCACCTTTACCACGACCAGACATTTTCACTTAATATTTTTTTGAACACTTCACTTAGCACTGAAAAAACACAGAATGATGCCGTTACTCGCAGTTTCAGTTTCAGTTTCAGTTTTATTTCCATATTCAATTAGTTTACAAAGTTATGTTATACATATTTCTTTTGCTTAAATCTATCTATCTTAACACAAATTATAATTTGTTTATCTAAGAATTTCTACTTTTGGTTTTTTTTTTTTTTTATAAGGTCAGCCACCATTTAAAATGCATATTAAAAAGTCTTTTATTTTTTATTTTCTCGAAAAAAAGGAATAAAAACGAGTCACTTTTATGTTTTTGATGATACTTAAAACTACTGGGCTAAGCCCCTTACAAGCTAAATACTAAAAATAAATACATAACAAAATCATTAATATTAATATTTTAATATTATTTATCCAGTCTGAGGCTTATCATTAGTCCGAATAAAGCTTCGGTTTTTTCTTTATCATTATTTATTTTTTTATAATCTTCTGCAAAGTCGCCTACTCTTTGCATACAAGTTGCAAAGTCCTTTCCAAGAAGTCTTATACAGTCGTTATCAAACATACTGAAAGTGTCTCTTATTTGGGGATTAGATCCCTTATTTATATTATTATTTCCCACATTAATATTTGTAGGATTTCCCTTTGTGATATTAGAAAATGTAGTACCATCTACTCTTTTTAAATAATTAAAGTCTTTTATTTGGCCTGTTTTGGCCTTCCTTTCAGAAATTTGTTCCAAAAGTTGTAATCTTTTTGGGCAATTTTTGTCGCTTGCGACATGTCCTTGAATATTACAATTAATGCACTTAACTGGTAATCCAATTGTTTTTATTATTTTACCCGTATTTGGGTCAGTTGATATATATTCTTTTGTATTAGCTTCCTTAGGAGGAATAAGGCATTTTTTTGGACCATGAGATCCACCACATTTTACACATCTATATTCAAGACGGCAATTTGTGGAAATATGTCCAAATCTTTGGCAATTTCTACATTGAACAACCCCTTGTGGTTTATATTTCCCTATTGTAACTTCATTATTAATAAGAAGTTTTAATTTGGAAATGGCTTTTACATCTGACTCATCAGTTAGCTGAATAAGCCATCTATCGCCCTGTAATTTAATTACTTTCGGTTTTTGAGATTTAAAATTGCTATCCTCTATTAATTTATTAACATCACTTTCATCAAAAGTGCGAGAAAGACCCTTTATTAACAAAGTATTTGGTTTTTGCTCTTTAGGAGTGTAAGTATAAAAAGAAGTTTTTTGTTCTTCGAGATATTTTCTTGCTTTAATATAATCATCTGTAGTAGCTAACTTTAGATGTATAAGATTTTTATTTTTATTTTTGATTTTAAAATGATTATGCATTAATATTTCTCTCATTTTTTGTATAAAATGCTTTGTATTTTGATTGTATACTTTTATTATAGGTGGGCTGACCTTACCTTTAAGATTTTTTTGTTTATTATTGTCTCCTTTTTCAGCACCGTTGTTGATGATATGCACTTCCTTCGACTGGATTCCTTCTGCAGTATTACCCACCGCCGGCATTGCGGTTATGTCTTCTTCTTCTTCACTATTGTTCGCCATAATGAGGTCTTCGGCTACCTCATTAGCTTTATTATTATTGATAATTTGGTCATTATTTTGGACCCACTCTTTTGGTAAATGTAAGTCAACACTTACATTACCTGCTGACACTTTACTTGCTAGATCTTCTACCATTTTTTCTAGCTTTTCAATTGTTTTTCTTAGTTCAATTGTTTCATTTTTAGCATTATGATATTTGCGTTCGAATTCTAATTTTTGAATTCTGATCTCAACATCACTTAATTCACTTAATTCAGTTTCTTTTTTTCTTTTCTTATTACTGCTTGTAGCATCATCGTTTTTAGATTTTTTAATGAAGTCTTCTTTCGACAGTTTGCCAACAGCCTTATGGCTGTGACCTGGCATTATCACTTTTTTAGAACACTAGCTTCTTCTATTGTCTATATCACTTCACTAGATGTTATCACTTTCACATCACAAGGCAGAATGTCCGCCGTTACTCGCTTGAACCCCTACTATTTATACTTTTCTCTCGCTCATTTAATACACACACATCGAAAACTGGGGTTGTTTGGCCACTATTCTACACAACAACTGCGATTACCTGAAACATTTGAGCACATAATGCTTGAAATATTCTGCTTGGGTACTGGGTTTTTATCATTTGTGAACAGTGTTTGTGTGATTCAAAAAATTAAAAGTGAAAAATGCCTCCAAAAACCAGTGGTAAAGCAGCAAAGAAGGCCGGCAAAGCCCAAAAGAACATCACCAAGGGCGATAAGTCGAAGAGACGTACCAAGCGTAAGGAGAGTTACGCTATCTACATTTACAAAGTGTTGAAGCAAGTCCATCCTGATACTGGTATTTCGTCAAAGGCCATGAGCATCATGAACAGTTTTGTGAATGACATCTTCGAACGTATTGCCGCCGAAGCCTCTCGTTTGGCCCACTACAACAAGCGCTCTACCATCACCAGTCGGGAAATCCAAACTGCTGTCCGTCTATTGTTGCCCGGTGAATTGGCTAAGCACGCTGTCTCTGAAGGTACCAAGGCTGTTACTAAATACACCAGCTCCAAGTAAATGCCTTGATTTTTTCATATTTCGTCGAAATTCAACCATAAAAGGCCCTTTTCAGGGCCACAAAAAACATTTTAAAAGAGATCAAATTTTTGTCGAAACACTTATTTTCCATTATTTACATTTTTTAAATAAAAAACTTACCAAAATAATTTTAAAATTCTTAAAAAACTCATATTCTAGCAAAAATAATATTTTTCCCATGTATTTACTAAATGACGCCGTCAACTCTTGTTTTGCCGTGGTTCATATTGCTTTTTTGCTTGCTTGGCTACTCTATGTGTGTACAACAACACGCCATCCAATGTATGGGTATGTGTGTGTGCTTGTGCGATGTTACTTTGTATTACCGTCGGCAGTCACCACCATATCGAAAAATGTATAAACGAACAACAAGCATTTTGCCTGTAATACTTCACTACGCCAATGCCAAATATGAAGCGCGAACATTTTTAAGGGGAAATTTGTTTGGTGGTGGCGCAAAAATTAACGGGACATTTTTCAATGGAAAAAATAGAATTAGGGGAAAATAGAATGAGAAATAAAATAGAGTTGCAACATAACTTCATTAGAATAGAAAAACATTCCCGATTAAAATAATCTCCTTTTACCCAGCAAACAATTTTTGCAAAGAGAAAAAAATTATCATTTTTGAAGATTAAATGAAAAATTCCAAAAATATGAAATTAGATGAAAATGACCATAATTAGACAAACAAAAATTAGTCACATTTATTTTATGACCCAGACTAAAATTTTAATCCCTTTGTGGTGTTATTTTGTGGAATGCCCATAATAAAACAGGCTCAATGTTAATTACCTAATAGAAAAAGTAATGAGTGAGGGTAAAATTTTCCTAAAATCAGACACGTGTGTATTTTTCTTATTTATTTAGGTAATAAAACAATAAATAGTAGTAATAATAAATAGTTTGAAATAAAGATTTTCTCTTTTTGAATTTAATTTGTAGCCCTGAAAAGGGCTGTTAGATATTATGCTTTCCAATATCGAAAAATGTTGTCAACAAGTAATCTTTCTGGGAAAAATTACTTCTTGGCGGCGGCTTTCTTGGCAGCTGGCTTCTTTGGTGCGGCGGCTTTTTTGGGTTTAGCAGCTGCTGTTTTTGCCTTGGGTGCCTTTGGTTTGGTGGCAGATGCTTTAGCGGCGGTTTTTGCTGGCTTAGCCTTAACTGTACCGGTTTTCTTGGCAGCCTTAGCCTTTGTTTTGTCAGCCTTCTTCTTCTCAGCGGTCTTTTTGGCGGCAGATGGCTTCTTGGCAGCGGTTTTCTTTTCACCGGCAGCCTTTTTAGGGGCAGCCTTCTTCTTCTTCTCAGCAGCTGGGGCCTTCTTCTTCTTTTCAGCAGTCTTTGCTTTGGGTTCCTTGGAAGCCGAGGCGGACAATTTGAATGAACCAGAAGCACCCTTACCTTTAGTTTGGATGAGTTTTCCACTGGCAACAGCGCTCTTCAAATACTTCTTGATGAAAGGAGCCAATTTTTGGGCATCAACCTTGTAGGTGCTGGCCAAATATTTCTTGATGGCAGGCAATGATGAACCACCACGTTCCTTCAATGATTTGATGGCGGCGTCAACCATTTGTTGGGTTGGTGGATGAGTAGGGGCAGCTAATGGTTTCTTCGCTTTGGCTGCAGCCTTCTTTGGTGCCTTTTTCTCAACAGCGGCAACTGGGGAGGCGGTGGCTTCAACAACGGCGGCGTCAGACATGATTATTCACTTTTATGTTTATATTTCACTGTAACACAAATACACTCACAAATTTATGTGTACTATTAAATTGTTATTGGCAATTTTTAAAAATGGTAGGTACATTGAAAAGTTGAGAAGTGCATAGTAGTCAATAGCTATATTTTTCGAAATATTGTGTGGAATCGTGTTTAACTTTTTACAAAAGTTTTGGTAGAAATTTAATTTTTCTGAGGAGTCTTTGATTATTTTTATAGAAGATATTTTACACATTTCTTGTATAGATATCAGGCCATATTTTAGCGAAAATTTGGTGTAATTTCCGTTATCCGTTTAAGAGTTATAAGCGTTTAACTTCACAGATTGTAAAAATGTTATCACAAATTTGTAACTAAATTTGAAAAAATTATGAATTTTTTCAAAAATATTTTTCCAAATTCTGTTTGAGAATAAAGCCTGATATGTTTACTTTAGGATAAAATTAAAATATTGAAAAATTTTACATTTGCACTATGAAAAAAAATCAAAATCTTTATGTGTGAATTATGAATTTTTTCAAAAATATTTTTCCAAATTCTGTTTGAGAATAAAGCCTGATATGTTTACTTTAGGATAAAATTAAAATATTGAAAAATTTTACATTTGCACTATGAAAAAAAATCAAAATCTTTATGTGGTCCAAGACGGCAGAAATCCTCTTGTGGGCATATTTTCAATGAAGAAAAGTTTTTCTTCAAAGAAATTTAAAAGCTCAAATCTAATTGAGTTTTATAAACATTTCAGAATCTGTATATTTACACCAAATTATAACATTATTCATAAAAAGTAGTTATTTCTTTGGAAAAGTTAAAAAAATCTTTCCATTACCGTATACCACCTATGGACAAACATTCACTGTCAAAGGTAATATTTTTGAAAATTGGAATATTTTTGCTAAATTAAATGAAAATCGCTCAAAAATTAATTTTTAATAAAACATGAGGACATTTTCGTTAAAATTTAGTAAAAATTTCATCAATTTTTACAAAAAATATTCTTCAAAAATAATAATATCAAGGAAAAAACCATATAGAATTACTGAAGTTTTTCACACGTACTTTTTTTCCTGATTTCATTAAAAATTTAGATATTTATTGCAAAAATGTATAAAATAAAATAAATAAATCCCTTCTCTATGACAATTTAGTAAAAATAATACAAGATTTAAACAACTTTTTTAAAAGAAAATGTTTTTCTAAAATGTAGTATTAGGCCTTTCAAATGGCCAAGAAATATTCGCCACTCTATGTGAGACAATTTTTGATAAATATTTTTAAAAAATAATAATTTTACAAAATTATCGTAAGACTTTACTAAATTAAAAAAAAAAAAAATTAATATATCTGAAAAGAAAAAATTGCATATTTCATTCATCATTATCTGAAAAGAAAAAATAAAACAAAACAGAGAGCATTTTCCGCCAAAAATTTTCAACCATATTGAGTGAGAAATAGTGAGAGCATTATTGCAGAGAACATTTCGCGCCAAATTTATTGAACATATGCCTCGTGGACATTAGTATACACACAAAAAGAAGTTCAATAGAACAAATATTTGTTATGAAGAAAATAATAAGAAGAAGAAACATTGCCTTTAAAGAAGAAATTAATATGGACGATAAAAAGACCAATAGAAAAGAAAGAAGAAGAATAAATGTATATTCTAATAGGAAAATATCACTGACGCCATCAAAAAACACACATAGAAAAGAAAGAGAAAATTGTATTATATTTTTTTCAAGAAGAAGAATAAAATGTGTCTTCTAATGGGAAATTTTTACTGACGCCGTCAAATATGACTCATACAAGAAAATGTTCAAATATTCCTAAAATCAGCCTCAAAAATAAAAAAAAAAACAAAGAAAAATATTTATTTAAAATGTTAAAAATGCTAAATAGTTTGATGAAAAAATAATCTCTTTTTTATAAATTTTTTGTGGTCCTGAAAAGGACCGATTGTTTTGTTGTAAAAAATATGTTTTTAAAACGTCAAGAATTTAAGCACGTTCTCCACGGATACGTCTGGCCAATTGAATATCTTTAGGCATGATGGTGACACGTTTAGCATGGATGGCGCACAAGTTAGTATCTTCGAAAAGACCGACCAAGTATGCTTCGCTGGCTTCTTGCAAGGCCATAACAGCAGAGCTCTGGAAACGCAAATCAGTTTTGAAATCTTGAGCAATTTCACGAACCAAACGTTGGAAGGGCAATTTGCGGATCAACAATTCAGTACTCTTCTGGTAACGACGGATTTCACGCAAGGCAACAGTACCAGGACGGAAACGATGAGGCTTCTTGACGCCGCCGGTGGCTGGTGCACTCTTACGAGCAGCTTTAGTGGCCAATTGCTTACGAGGAGCCTTTCCACCAGTTGATTTACGGGCAGTTTGCTTAGTACGAGCCATTTTTCACTTTAATTTTTTTCACTTCACTTAGGTATGCACACAAACACTGTTAACACTGTAATAACTGTGCCCAAATACCATATAGCGGTATTTATAGAAAATTTCGAAGAAGCGGCTATGATTAGGGGTGGGTAAAACAGTAAAGACAGCTGTGCGCGCACAAAATGTGTACTCACACATACACAAATACCTATACATTTCATAAAGACTCTTAGTTATTCAAACAGGCCAATTTTTGTATAAATACAACTGAACCTAACTTGGAAAAAAAAAAAAAAAAAAAAAAAAAAAAAAAAAAAAACAGTAAACATCAAGTGTGATGGAAGTTAGCTAAAGTGCAAAGTGAAAACAAAAGTGAAAATGAAGTGAAATCTATTCTTCTTTTGGAGATAAATTTTGTTTCAAACTCAAGAAGAAGAAGAAGAAGAAAATTAGCCTAAGGGCAAAAGACTCTAAAATGTCTGGTCTCGGCTCTAGCGCCGAGGACAAAAAGACTATAAAAACTGCTGAAAGTGTCCATAATAATGGAAATAGTGCTAAAACAAAAAGTGCTAATGATGAAAATAGAAATAACGCCGATGGTTTTGTCACTATCGCGACCAAAAGAAAAAAGCTAAACAAAAACTTAAATAATGATATAAACAATAAAGAAGAAGAACTAAAAAAAGATGAAGAACTAAAAAATTTAACTAACAAATATAAAAGAATACTAGAAGAGAGTATACAAGAAAAACAAAAAATAAAAAGTCTTGAAGACAAAATAAAACAGCTAAATTTAACAGTACAACAACTGATAGAAACAGGCAATATACAAGTGGATGTTCACATACCTAATGAGTGGACAAAAAATAACAACACCAATAGTGACATTATGCACAATAATGAAAATCAAAATAAGCAAATTCAAGATGCGAATAATATTAAACTAAAAAGTGATTGGGCAGATGAGGCAGCCGTAGACCTCATGGATGCCGATGTTGAAGACCAAACAACAGCAACGCCGGCTGTTTGCAACGTAGATGACACACAATCGGGGGACGTACTCAATGGAACAAAAGCAAATGAGAGCAGCTATAATAACAACATGAACAGCAATATTAATACAAAAAAATCAAAAGGTAAGGCCAGCCCACCCCTTTTTAAAATTTATAATGAAAACTTAAAGAATTTTTCATTGAAACTAAAAAATTTCTTGAATCATATGTTATTTACAACAAATACTATAAATAAAAACTTATTTCATCTTAAACTCACAAAACCTGAAGACTATGAAACAGTCCGTAAATATTTAGAATCGCAACAAATATCATTTTATACATACACTCCAAAAGATTTTAAACCCAATACTTTATTAATTCAAAAACTTTCATCTACATTCGAACAAGCCGATGTAGAAGAACTCATAAAAGAGACTAACCCAAATCTAAAACCAAAGAAAACGGTTAAACTAAAGGGCGATCGATGGCTAGTGCACTTCCCGCACGATGTTGATACTAAGTCATTTTCTAGACTTCAATACCTGTTGACACACAAAGTCAAAATAACAAAATATAAAAGAGATGGTTTGGTACAATGTAGAAATTGCCAACGTTTTGGTCACATTTCCACAAATTGTAGATTACCCTACAGATGTGTGAAATGTGGAGAATCACATGGTCCGCGCAATTGCGCAATTCCCCCAAAGGACCAGAATAATCAAATAAATATTGATACCGATCCCAATACGGGTGAAATTATAAAAACTGTGGGAAAACCCATTAAATGTGTTAATTGTAATATTTTCGGCCATGTGGCCAGTGATAAAAATTGTCCAAAACGCCTGGAAATCCAGGAAAAAATAAATCAAAAAAGAATGACTACTATAAACAGTCAACCAAGGCAGTTTACTAGCCGGAAAGTAACTAGCGGCATTTCATATGCCAACGCTGCTAATATAGCACAACCCGCAAACCTCAATAGGAATATAGCAGTCACAGACAATAATGTGGCAAAAACTTCCCTTCAAATTGATAAAACAATGGACTTTTTTGAAAATGAATGCAAACGGCTATTGGGAAAAGATTTTCTCACATGCATAAAAAAACTTGGTGATTTTTCAGATACCTACCGTCAACTTAAATCAGATGACGAAAAAACAAAAGTGTTATTTGGCTTATTAGTAAGCCTAAAATTGGAGTGATCTTAAATAATATCTTTATTACTATTATTTATTTTATTTAGTTTTAAGGGGCACTGCCCATTAGCATTAAGTAGTTTAAGAAAAAATCACAATGGTAAACCTCGTTTTTGATCCCTTTTTTCCGAGGTAGTATTAATCAAAATGCTTAATTTTATAACTTAAACAATGGCTGGCCTTACCAATCTTAAAATATCAAATATGTATGTATATCTCTAGAAAAACAAATTAAATTTGTGTTAGAGTAAGTAATATTATAAGTTCATACGCATGTATAAAATATTGTATCTAACTGAATTTGGGAAATAAAACTGAAACTGAAACTGAAACTTGGAAAAAACATTCTGTCTTGTGATTTCGTGAAGTGTAAAAGTGAATTAAAAAAAAAGTGAAAAATGACTGGTCGTGGTAAAGGTGGCAAAGGCTTGGGAAAAGGTGGCGCTAAACGTCACCGTAAAGTGTTACGTGATAATATCCAGGGTATTACCAAGCCAGCTATTAGACGTTTGGCTCGCCGTGGTGGTGTAAAACGTATCTCTGGTCTCATCTACGAAGAAACCCGTGGTGTTCTGAAGGTGTTTTTGGAAAACGTTATTCGTGACGCCGTTACATACACCGAACATGCTAAGCGTAAAACCGTCACTGCTATGGATGTCGTCTATGCTTTGAAGAGACAAGGTCGTACTTTGTACGGTTTCGGCGGTTAAATATTTTCTTGACGCTATTTGGAGAATTTTTCTTTTACAACAAAACAATCGGTCCTTTTCAGGACCACAAAAAATATTTAAAAAGAGATATTTTCTTGTTGAAAATTACAAAAACATGAAAAAATTTAATAAAATATACCAAAAATAATACTTACCTTAATATATGAAAAATAAAACTAACCATAAAATATTTTCTTTCATATTACTTTTTTCAGTGCATTTTATTTTTTCTTTCATTTTCCAAATTTCATAAAATTTTTCAAATAATCTTCCCTTTTGCCTTCAAAAATGTTTGCCGTCGGTAACTCTGATCATTCCTTTTTCGTAATACACAAAAATGTTCCTTTATTTCCACTAATACATGTTCTACCGGCAACTCTCATTGTTAGGGTAGCTGCTTGCTTGCTTGATGTGTGTATACGCTAGCGTCGCTCTGTGTGTGCGTGTGTTTGTTTGTTCATATAACTAACGCACATCAATGCTATGCCAAGCGAACAATATCTTTGACTGCGATGTTATGTACTTATTTTTTCCTTCAAGTAAAAATTTTTGTTATTTTGTGATGAAATTATTAAAAATTGGTATTAAATTGTTTAAAAGTATAATGAAAATTACCTTTTTTAAAACATTTTCATTAAATTAGTTTGAATTTTGTAAATATTTACTGCGATTTTTCTCAAAATTATATTCCAAAAATTTTTATAGCATCTCTTTTTTCAAAAATTTGGTTATGAATAAATTCTTCTTCTTCTTATGTTTCATGATTTCACATAAAAATATTTTATCTTTTACTTAATCCTCCAAAAAATCACATAATTTTCTAAATTTCTCTCACTTTATGTTGAAATTATTGAAAAATTCTTCTTCTTCTCCTCCTTATGTTTCCCTAAAAAAAAATATATATTTTTTCTTAAATGTCCAAAAAATCACATAATGATCTAAATTTGTTTTATTTTATGTTCAAATTATTGAAAAATTTATTCTTCTTCTTATTTTTCACTAAAAATAATTTATTTTTTCTTAAATGTCCAAAAAATCACATAATTTTCTAAATTTCTCTCACTTTATGTTGAAATTATTGAGAATTTTCTTCTTCTTCTCGTTTCACTAACTCAAATTTTCTTAAATGACCAAAAAAAAATTACATAGTTTTCTAAATTTCTCTCACTTTAGTTGAAATTATTGAAAATTTTCTTCTTCTTCTTCTTCTTGTTTCACTAAATCACATTTTCTTAAATGACCAAAAAATCACATAATTTTCTAAATTATTAAAAAATGTCTTCTTCTTCTTCCTATGTTTCACTAAAAATATTTTATTTTTTCTCAAACGTCCCAAAAATCACATAAATTCTTTTACTTTATGTTGAAATCATTGAAAATTTTTTCTTCTTCTTCTTCTTCTTCTTATCTTTCACTAAAAATAATTTATTTTTTCTTAAATGTCCACAAAATTCACATAATTATCTTCTATTTTATGTATTTTTTGTTAGTTACTAACAATGATCCTCATTTTATTTCCACAACTCTACTTTTTTCCCTTTGAAAATAAAAATTTTTTCCGTGCGCACTTCATGTTGTCATCACTCTATTACTAACTCTATGCTCTGGAAACATTACTAAAATCGCACATTTCTGCATTTTTTCCTTTCCAAATACAGTTACTTTTTTTCTCCTCAAAATTCGCGGCGGCAGAACACTTTTTCTTAATAATTTACTCTAACAGCCACTACAACAACATCAACAACCATCATCATCGTAAGTAAAGGCATTTGGTTATTCTAACTAACAAACACACAACACCACACACACACACACACACACACACACACATTCATAACAGACATCGTCAACATACGATGAACGAACATTGGCGGCAACATCGATGAACGAATATTGGCGCGAACATCATCGATGAGACGAATGATCTCTTTTTCGCTCTTTCTTACTCTCTCTCTGTCTCTCTATATCTGTCTCGCTATTTCTGTGAAAAACTAAAGCGACACAAAACAAACACAATTCTGCTGGGGGGTAGAAATGAAAAACAGTTACAACAAACGAACATATTTTCTAAGGAAATATGAAAGAAAAAATGTCATTTGCAAATAATCAAGGGTTGTCGTCGATTAAGGAAAATATCATTTTTTGGGCATTTTTATTTTTTCCCTATAAAATGTAAATATAAAATTTTTGGTCATTTTTATTCTTTCCCTATAAAATGTAAATAATGAAAATTAATAGTTTGAATAGATTTTTTCTCTTTTTAAATATTTTTTGTCGTCCTGAAAAGGACGGATTGGTTGAATTTTGTATGGATTTTCTTCTTCTTATACGATGGTCTGTATTTTTTCCATAATACCTTTCGAGATAATTTAGGCTTTCTTTTCGGTCTTCTTGGGCAAGAGAACAGCTTGGATGTTTGGCAATACACCACCTTGGGCAATTGTGACGCCGGACAGCAATTTGTTCAATTCTTCGTCGTTGCGGATGGCCAATTGCAAGTGACGGGGAATGATACGAGTCTTCTTGTTGTCACGGGCAGCATTACCAGCCAATTCCAAAACTTCAGCAGCCAAATATTCCATGACGGCGGCTAAATATACTGGAGCACCGGCACCAACACGTTCAGCATAGTTGCCTTTGCGCAACAAACGATGAATACGACCGACGGGGAATTGAAGACCAGCACGATTTGAACGGGACTTTGCCTTTCCCTTAACTTTGCCACCTTTACCACGACCAGACATTTTCACTTAATATTTTTTTGAACACTTCACTTAGCACTGAAAAAACACAGAATGATGCCGTTACTCGCTTGAACCCCTACTATTTATACTTTTCTCTCGCTCATTTAATACACACACATCGAAAACTGGGGTTGTTTGGCCACTATTCTACACAACAACTGCGATTACCTGAAACATTTGAGCACATAATGCTTGAAATATTCTGTTTGGGTACTGGGTTTTTATCATTTGTGAACAGTGTTTGTGTGATTCAAAAAATTAAAAGTGAAAAATGCCTCCAAAAACCAGTGGTAAAGCAGCAAAGAAGGCCGGCAAAGCCCAAAAGAACATCACCAAGGGCGATAAGTCGAAGAGACGTACCAAGCGTAAGGAGAGTTACGCTATCTACATTTACAAAGTGTTGAAGCAAGTCCATCCTGATACTGGTATTTCGTCAAAGGCCATGAGCATCATGAACAGTTTTGTGAATGACATCTTCGAACGTATTGCCGCCGAAGCCTCTCGTTTGGCCCACTACAACAAGCGCTCTACCATCACCAGTCGGGAAATCCAAACTGCTGTCCGTCTATTGTTGCCCGGTGAATTGGCTAAGCACGCTGTCTCTGAAGGTACCAAGGCTGTTACTAAATACACCAGCTCCAAGTAAATGCCTTGATTTTTTCATATTTCGTCGAAATTCAACCATAAAAGGCCCTTTTCAGGGCCACAAAAAACATTTTAAAAGAGATCAAATTTTTGTCGAAACACTTATTTTCCATTATTTACATTTTTTAAATAAAAAACTTACCAAAATAATTTTAAAATTCTTAAAAAACTCATATTCTAGCAAAAATAATATTTTTCCCATGTATTTACTAAATGACGCCGTCAACTCTTGTTTTGCCGTGGTTCATATTGCTTTTTTGCTTGCTTGGCTACTCTATGTGTGTACAACAACACGCCATCCAATGTATGGGTATGTGTGTGTGCTTGTGCGATGTTACTTTGTATTACCGTCGGCAGTCACCACCATATCGAAAAATGTATAAACGAACAACAAGCATTTTGCCTGTAATACTTCACTACGCCAATGCCAAATATGAAGCGCGAACATTTTTAAGGGGAAATTTGTTTGGTGGTGGCGCAAAAATTAACGGGACATTTTTCAATGGAAAAAATAGAATTAGGGGAAAATAGAATGAGAAATAAAATAGAGTTGCAACATAACTTCATTAGAATAGAAAAACATTCCCGATTAAAATAATCTCCTTTTACCCAGCAAACAATTTTTGCAAAGAGAAAAAAATTATCATTTTTGAAGATTAAATGAAAAATTCCAAAAATATGAAATTAGATGAAAATGACCATAATTAGACAAACAAAAATTAGTCACATTTATTTTATGACCCAGACTAAAATTTTAATCCCTTTGTGGTGTTATTTTGTGGAATGCCCATAATAAAACAGGCTCAATGTTAATTACCTAATAGAAAAAGTAATGAGTGAGGGTAAAATTTTCCTAAAATCAGACACGTGTGTATTTTTCTTATTTATTTAGGTAATAAAACAATAAATAGTAGTAATAATAAATAGTTTGAAATAAAGATTTTCTCTTTTTGAATTTAATTTGTAGCCCTGAAAAGGGCTGTTAGATATTATGCTTTCCAATATCGAAAAATGTTGTCAACAAGTAATCTTTCTGGGAAAAATTACTTCTTGGCGGCGGCTTTCTTGGCAGCTGGCTTCTTTGGTGCGGCGGCTTTTTTGGGTTTAGCAGCTGCTGTTTTTGCCTTGGGTGCCTTTGGTTTGGTGGCAGATGCTTTAGCGGCGGTTTTTGCTGGCTTAGCCTTAACTGTACCGGTTTTCTTGGCAGCCTTAGCCTTTGTTTTGTCAGCCTTCTTCTTCTCAGCGGTCTTTTTGGCGGCAGATGGCTTCTTGGCAGCGGTTTTCTTTTCACCGGCAGCCTTTTTAGGGGCAGCCTTCTTCTTCTTCTCAGCAGCTGGGGCCTTCTTCTTCTTTTCAGCAGTCTTTGCTTTGGGTTCCTTGGAAGCCGAGGCGGACAATTTGAATGAACCAGAAGCACCCTTACCTTTAGTTTGGATGAGTTTTCCACTGGCAACAGCGCTCTTCAAATACTTCTTGATGAAAGGAGCCAATTTTTGGGCATCAACCTTGTAGGTGCTGGCCAAATATTTCTTGATGGCAGGCAATGATGAACCACCACGTTCCTTCAATGATTTGATGGCGGCGTCAACCATTTGTTGGGTTGGTGGATGAGTAGGGGCAGCTAATGGTTTCTTCGCTTTGGCTGCAGCCTTCTTTGGTGCCTTTTTCTCAACAGCGGCAACTGGGGAGGCGGTGGCTTCAACAACGGCGGCGTCAGACATGATTATTCACTTTTATGTTTATATTTCACTGTAACACAAATACACTCACAAATTTATGTGTACTATTAAATTGTTATTGGCAATTTCATTTCATTTCATTTCATGTTTTATTGGTTCAATTCATAAACATTTACATAAAGACTTACGTCTAACAATATTTCTTACAGTCTACTTAGCATAGTATTATTTCTCTAAGTTTATCTATCTAATACATGTATAGGTATATACATACATATGTTGCAGCAATTATACAACATATAACTTAGCCTAAAAATTAAAATACTTTAATTTTTATTAAATCGTTAAATCAAGAAAATTTTTCTTATTCTCCAAAAAAGAACCTTAAAAAAGGAGTTTCTAATCATTTTATATTTTATGTCTTAAAATCTACTTACAAACTAACTATATACATATTTACAGGAGGAGGCTTCATCGGCTACTGCGTTGTTTGGTAGACGGTGTTTAGTAAATCAAATGTTTTATGTCGACGGTGGTAAAACAAAAGTTGGTCATTGTTATACAATAGACCTTCTCTATTCAAGGTATTAAGGAATCCCGGGGGGTGATAATTCGCCTCCAGGAGTGCATTTATATTATCAAAATTGTCATCAATAGTGTTTAAGACTAGAGCATTTTCACTATATGCAGACTTGTTTAAAAAGGTGAGAGCGCCATTCATCAAGAAAATATCAATCCTTTTAAAAGGAGTATTTCTATATACCAGAGAATTAGGCGGTAATCGCCAAATTCCATCATCGCCCAATACGGGTTTTATCTCTAAGCAAGATCTTAGAACCCCCCTCTCCCAGACACGGATTCTCTCCATTTGAGATGATGAGATTCCGTACCACACTGGAAAGGCGTACGCCAAGATCGGTCTGATGATCTGTTTATATATTAATAGCTTCACCGGGAGGGTGAGGCCGCCAGATCTGCATATGATACGTTGGTAGGCCCAAAATAGATTCTTAGCTTTACCAAGTATATAGTCGACGTGTCTAACAAACTCAAAGTTGGAATGAAAAATCACTCCTAATATTTGAGTCTGTCAGACACGTGTACCAGCTGTCCTCCAATGCTGAGAGTCGCCTCAAACGCTCTAGAGGATGGAAACAGGTGTTTTTTAAGGCCTTTAAAGACTATGGCCTCACATTTACTTATATTTAAACACATTTTCCATTTGGCAAAATATCCAGACAGAACTTCTAAATATTCGTTCAAACGGGTGTTTGTATTGGTCGCGTGTACCCCAGACGCAGCGATGAAAATGTCATCCGCATAGATGAGGAGAAGGTCTCCCTCAGGGGGTTGAGGGATGTCGCTAAGGAATATGTTGAATAGGATGGGTCCTAATAGGGATCCCTGAGGAACGCCCGTGTATATTTCTCTTGTTGAGGAATATGACTCACCCACCCTGATTTGGAATTTTCTCGATTGGAGAAAATCGTACACTATTCTAATCATCATGTGGCTGATGTTTAATCTACGCATTTTGTAGATAATGGCATTATGCCAAACATTATCAAATGCCCTGGAGAAGTCGAGACTTACTCCAATGGTTATTTTTCTGTTGTTGAGTGCTCTGGCCACATGATCACCCAGGACAGTGAGCGCGTGAGATGTGGACAGGCCTCGTCTGAAGCCAAATTGGCTGTCAGAAAGTGCATTATTTTCTTCTAATTCATTAGATATATTTCTTAATATAAAATGTTCTAATAGTTTGCCAAATGAAGAAAGTAGACTGATGGGCCTATAGTTATTTCTATCAGTTGGATCTTTACCGGGTTTTAAAATTGGGACAGCTGTTGCAATTTTCCAATCATTTGGAAAATATCCCAGGTTTAAACAATGGTTATAAATAACCGCCAAATTTCTCCAAGTGGTACTGTTCGTCGCCCTCAGAACAATTTCAGGGACGCCGTCAGGCCCACTAGATTTGCGGTTAGGTCTAAACTTAACTGCAGTACCTATATCCGCTGGGGATATAAGCCTGAGCTGTTGTATAAGACCACCATTTGTGCCATCCGCTGGTAGGTTCGGTGAGAACTGTACCAATGGAGGCCTATTATTGTATTCCATTTCAACGTTGTTAATTATTCCATCTTGGGAATTGAAATTTAATTGACTACCTTGAATACAATCGGCAATTGAGTTTGCCTTTTGGTCATCAAGAGCAATGATGTTTCCACCATCGTCTGTCAGATCGGGTATGGCGGAACGCTTAATACCAGCAGCAGCTTTAACCTTGCTATATACCCTTTCGTTCATTTTTATATTATTCAGGAAGGTAGTCCATTGCGCACTTTCGTGCTGAGCAATGGCTCCCTGAATGATTCTATTCAGGTTATTGATGTCTGCCCTGATAACATCATATCGACTAGGATTGCCAGTACGATGGAGAATTCTCCTTAGTCGTTTTTTTTCTCTTATGAGGTTAAGGATGTCGGGTGGAAGTGGGCGAAGGCCTCTTGACCCGGGAGTAAATTTAGGAATGGACTCCTCCATGGCTCTTTGGAAAGTTTCCGCCATTTTTTTGACACCTTCATCTATCTCCGAGGTTGACACATTTCTATCAGTCGGCAGACAGCAAGAAGGAAGTTCTTCCGCTAAGATTCTATTGAATCTGTGCTTGTTCATTCTTTTATAATCGTAGAAAGTACGATTTTCTTTATGTTCTGGAACTATTCCAAGAACATTCATAACGATGGCAAGGTGATCAGAGTTACAGTCAACTGTACTGATACCCTGACCACCGTTGTCATCGACAGATATGCCTACAGATGCAAGACAAATGTCAATGTATGACCTTGAATCTCTGTTGGTTCTCGTAGGTCCATCTGTGGGTACGACTATAAGGTCGGGGCAACCTAAAATAAAGTCGTACACCTTCCTTCCCCTGGTGCATGTGGAGTTACCACCCCAGCTAGTGTGCCTTGCATTAAGGTCAGCACCAACTAGAAGGTCACCTCCACATGCCAGTCCGCGAAGATGTTCAAGGTCTGAACTTTGAAAGTCATCAGTTGGTCTGCAGTATAGACTTAACAGATATATTGATGACCCATCCACTCTTTTTAACTTAACACAAGTGTTTTCTATTATACCGGTGTTGATATATATCTGTTCACCGTTAAGGTTACTTTTAATGAGGATAGCGGTACCTCCCCCGGAACCGTCCCTCCTTTTTTGAATAAAAGTTTTGTAGCCCGTCATCTCCAAGTCTTGACGGATAGACAACTTGTGTTCCGCCAACATCACCACATCCGGTCGGTGTTCATCAAGAAACAAGCGGAAGTGATGTTTCTTGCTTCTCGACACGAGCGAGTTGATGTTGGCGAAGACACATTTCAGTTGTCTAGTCATCGAAACAGAGAGATGTTAGGATGCCAACCATAGCTTGTGATTGGCATTCCTCATTTAGACTGTGTAAGTCCTTAGCATAATTACGGACTTTGATCATGCAGGTAAAGAAGTCTTTACCGAAGTTTTTCTGACATATATCATTCAGCTTATTGTATGAATTCATAGCTTCATTTGTCGGCGCAGCCCCTGTGCTAACCGGTAGGTGTTTTGCTACTGCATTTTGCGATGTAGCGGCGTATGAATGGCCAGGTCTTACTTTGCCACTATTTAGTGGAAAGCTATTTCCCTTTCTAGCCTCGGCTTTTTTAGCTTTAGCCTCTTTAAGATTGGCAAGAAGTTTTTGCCTGATGGGGCACTGACGGGCGTTAGCCGAGTGTCCTGTCTTATTACAGTTCACGCATGTAAGTGTGAACTCTGGTCGCATGACCATTTGTCCTGTTGAGGGGTCTTCAACAGAAATTATTTTGGGGTTGGGAGTGCCAGTGGGGATTTGGCAGTTGGCGGGGCCATGTGACTGACCGCATTTTACGCATCTGAACGCCATGCCACAATTGTTTGATACGTGCCCATATCTTTGGCAATTGTGGCATTGCGTTAGACCTTTTTTGTTGTCCTTTCTCAATATAATATTGTTATTAAGGAATCTGCGGACTTTAAAAAATCGATTAATTTCGGATCCTTTACCAAAATGTATAAGCCATTTTTCAAATCCCAGTTTAGCTATATGTTTTACATCGAGCTTCATGTCTAATGCTGCCAGGCCTGCTTCTATGTCAGGCTTGTCATACGTAGACGACAACCTTTCCATGACAATGGAGTGGGGGGATTCATTTTTTGGACAGAATGTAAAGAATTCTACTCCTTTCTCACCGAAGAGCGCTCTCACCTTGTCGTGGTCTTCAACTGAATGAAGCTTGAAATATGCTCTTTTCTTATTTATGACTGTTATGTCAAAATCATTATGCCCTAACAGTGCCCTAATATCCTGTGTTATATTTTTAATATGCACATTAAAAGCCGAGATGATGGGTGTCGACTTACCTGGTCTACCTTTAGCCGCCGATGAAGCATCCTCGGTGGCTGTTATTTTCTCTTCAGATGTGTCCATGTTATCCATGATGTCATTCTGACAGATTATTGTTACCTTGCGTCTAGGCTTCGTCTTCTTCTTCTTGGTTGGAGATGTAGCTGATCTGCCTTTCTTGTCTGCAGCACCATCTTTTGGTGGTGGTGCGGCTGTGTTGATAGAAAGTTTAGGTTCCCTAGAAACTTCCTTCTTTGTTGACTTGTCTGGATTGTTTAGCTGGTTTGCTGCCTTGGCTGCTACAGAAACATCCTTCTTTGTTGGCTCTCGGCTTGAGCTCAACACCTTTATACGTGGCACTGGCGGTGTGTCCACGAGCTGCTGCACTGGCGGTGTGACAGCAGTATCCACCCCCATGGTGGTACCTTCATAACATTTTTGTCGCTCTTATTACCTTTTAGCAGAGCAAGTTCTTTGTCCATTTGAGTTATAAGGCGCTTTGAACTCATATCTCTAGAATGAGCAAAAGTCAGCTGCTGGGCAGATTCTGCTTGCAATTTTTTTAGTTGAGCAAGTTCTACCATCAAAGCGTTGTTTTTGCTCTCCAAATTTCTAATGCTTTGTTGAAGCTGGGCGATGACGTTTTCCAGCTGAGGGTTGTCAACTGGTGTACCGCCTTTACGCTTGCCATACTTAACCTTTGTCCAATCATCAGTTGTAGCGGACGATTTTTGTTCCAGCGGCTCTGTACTTTTGCCGTTGGGAACTGCATTCTCACTGAATGTCCTTGGGCGGACAGTCGTAGTTAAATCGGATGAATTGTTTCCGACCAGCAGTGGTTTGCCGCCGGCAGACTGATCTGCCGCCGGCATTGTGCCAGCGGGTGGAAAAAACGTTCACCCTTTATTAAAGTTAAAACAAAAATTTTATCTCCCTGAAGACAGTAAGATGCCTTCAGTAAAAATTATTTTTGGCACTTTATCACTTTCACTGCTAGATGTTTTGTTATCACTGGTAATCACTTTAACACTGTTGTT